>NC_057411.1:26211389-26511389 GCF_019320065.1 Cervus canadensis | reverse complement strand
TGAAAACTGGTTCATCAGTACCGTTTTTCTAGACTCCATATTTATGCGTTAACAAATGATATGTTAATATATGATTCTTTTTTCTGACTTACTTCACACTGTATAACAGGCTCTAGGTTCTTTTTGATGACAACCATTCTGACAAGTATGAAGTGATATCTCACGGTTTTGATTTGCCTTTCCCTGATGATTAGTGGGGTTGAGTATCTTTTCATGCCTGTTGGCTATCTGCATTTTCTCTTTGGAAAAATGTCTATTCAGGTCTTTTGCCCATTTTTTGATCAGGTTGCTTTTTTTTGATGTAGAGTTGTATGAGTTCTTTCCAGAGGTCTTTTAATAGGGAATAGAATGATAAACTTAAGAAATAGGTCCACAATAGAATTTCTGGCAAAAGAAAGAAACTGGTGAGCAAGACATCCTTTTTACTAAGGAAGGAGGCAAAAGAAGAAAAGGGGTCTCCTCTGTGCCTCTCAAATAATTTTGCACTCATGACTTCCTGTTCTGTGTCTGCTCAGGTCACATGACAAGTCCACATTATCTCATTATTGCCTTGCTCTTTATCTTGATAAAGCAAAACTAATTTTTATTTTCTAAAAGAGTAATTTATTCCTACTTGCTTTAGCTTAATTAAATTTCTTTTTATTCTATGATTCCATTATTCAAAATGTGTTTCTCATCTTGAAAAAAAGGAAAAGTTTTCAAGATTAGGCTTGATGGAGCTTGCAAGATGTAAGTGTGAAAAGAACGTGCAAATTAGAACATGATGGATTCCCATAAGTTTCTCTGAGAAGTGCAGGAGTCATATGCCCAATTGCAAAATCAATGCTATCGTCAAATATTCAGTAGGATGATAACACAAAGTATGAGCTTGGCCAAAAACCACAAGCCTGGAACAGGTTCAAACCAAACACAGACAGGAAACCACCCACCTAGGCATGGAGTGCTTCTTCTGAGTACAAGGCAAATATACCCGATGACTGACAGTCAGCTCTCCTTGGTGAGTCTGGCTAGTGATTCTGAACTTAGGTCTGGGCAGAAGAGTAAAAACATTTTAGGAAAAAGTGGAGACATAAAAGATATCATAACTTAGAAAATTTAAATGAAAAAGTCTGATATTTTACTATTTTTCAAGGGACCCAAATCCCTTAGTACTTTCAGTTGTTTACTTAGCTATACTGCTAGAAGCAAGTTCCAGTAAAATATTTTGTAGTATGGTTTATAGGTTGATAATTAAGACCTTTGTTGTCGTTGCTCAGTCACTAAGTCAAGTCTGACCCCTTGCAATCGCATGGACTGCAGCACAGCGGGCTCCTCTGCCTTCCACTCTCTCCTGGAGTTTGCTCAGATTCACGTCCATTGAGTCGGTGATGCTATCTGACCTTCTTTTTGCTTAAACATGGGAAAGTTTACTGAAATTGTTGCTATTGTCCTCTGATACTCACATTTTAGTTGAGCTTTATGCGACGTATCATTGGATAGTGTAGATTGATTTCATACTCCTTACCACTTCTATACTACTACTTCTCCTAGTGTTACTACTATTATTAATGCTTCATCTAGATCACATAAATAACACGTGTAACAGATGCCAGGCACTGTTCTAAGCTTTTGACATTAGGGTTTCCCTAGAGGCTCAGCAGTTTAAAAAAAAAAAAAAAATCTGCTTGTAATGCTGGAGATGTGAGTTTGATTCCTGGGTTGGGAAGACCCCCTGGAGGAGGAAATGGCAACCCACTCCAGTATTCTTGCCAGGAAAATCCCACAGACAGAGGAGCCTGGTGGGCTACAGTCCATGGGGTCACAAGGACTTGGACGACTGAGCGTGCATGCTTGAGCTTGAATTGCAATTTATCCAATAGCAAATTAGTGTGATTATTATCTCCAACTTTTATAAGAGGAAATTGAGTCACAGGAAGATTAAGCAATTCTCTTCATAAGCGGCCAAGTCAGGATTATTGTAATAACCTAGACTTTCAAAGATAGCAAAATTCATTTTTTAATGAGAACACTTTTTTCCTGAAAACATTGTTGAATCTTGAAAGTAATCATGCAATATTTATTCACATGTTCAAATATGTATCAAGTATCCGTTATGTGCCAGGCACTCTGCTGGGGGCTGAAACTGTCGACATGACATGGGTATCTGTCCTCATTTAAAGATGTACAATGACCGACACTCTGGTTCTAGCTGCACATTCTTAGGATAGCTGTTACTCCGTGGTGACTCTTGGAAAAAGGTTTGAGAAGTGATTTCTTCCAAACCATTTCAGCCATTCTGACAGTCTCCGCTGGGCTGGCTTCCCTGTGTTTTGTTTGTTTGTACACTTGTAGGAAAGCAGAAGGTCTCTGTAGAAAGACTCCTCTTCCTTAATTTTTGTTAACAGAACCTTTTTGGCCAGATGTTCCTTCATGCCAATTAACAGGAATCTGTCCAGTTATAACTGGATGGTAGTTTGACCCAGAAAGAACAGTTCCTTTGAGCATGTGTTAGTCGATCCAGAGCTTCCTTGTACCAAGTCCCTCAGTTCAGCCCTGAAGAGAGCACAGGCTGACTTTCTAACCAGGAATGCCTCCCTTCAACATCTAAGACACAGGGAAGGGACAAAAGGTTCTGTGTTGTGTCTCTATACCAGCTCTCTTTGTCTTTGGTACCATGTAGGGTGCCAGATTCTGTTCCTCAGCCCAGTGTTCTTGAAAATTGAAGATAAATTTCAAACTCTAAACCACTGAGGGCATGTCTCGTAACTTAAAGCAAAATGTATTTACATATTGTCTTGGTTTCTCCAGAAAGGGATTTGAGATCAAGTGGCTTGTTTGAGAAGCTTATCGCTTTTCTATTGACAGAATAATTCTGAGTACAAGCAACTATTTCTCTGTGTTGCGCTACAGCAATAAGTAGACATTTCATTTAAGGGTCTGCAGCACTGAGCTGATCTGAGTCAGGCTCAGTCGATCTTGGTGTTGGAGAAGACTCTTTAGAGTCCCTTGGACTGCAAGGAGATCCAACCAGTCTCTCCTAAAGGAAATCAGAACTGAATATTCATTGGAAGGAGTGATGCTGAAGCTGAAACTCCAATTCTTTGGCCACCTGATGCAAAGAACTGACTCTTCGGAAAAGACCCTGTTTCTGGGAAAGATTGAAGGCAGGAGGAGAATTGGACGACAGAGTATGAGATGGTTGGATGGCATCATCGACACGATGGATATGAGTTTGAGTAGGCTCTGGGAGTTGATGATGGACAGGAAAGCCTGGTGTGCTGCAGTCCATGGGGTCACAAAGAGTCGGACACAACTGAGCGACTGAGCTGAACTGAACTGAACAGTTGATCTTGGATGGACTTGCTCATCTGCCTGGGAGTTTAACTGGCTACTTATTGATCTGGAAAGACCTCAGATGGGTAGATTGGGGTGACTTTGTCCTGCTCCATGAGCCTCTCATTCTCTTCCTCAGACCAGGAGCAGGATGTGTCCTTCTCATGAAGATGACACAGGGCAAGAACACAGAGAAAAATACAAGTATGTTTTAAAGCCTTGGCCTTGGTCATGTTTGTTAATCACCCAGTAAAGTCACAAAGCAGTTTCAGAAAGCAAATGCCAAGACTTCCAAGATGAGATTAAATAAGTAAGGATTTTGTTACAGGAAACAGCTGTGAGAAAGAATGAGGGAAAGGACCTGGAAACACTGGAATATCCATGGACAGTGATGCAGGTCTGACCCTGCTGAATGAGAGAGGGAAGGGAAGGAAGTGTGAGGAAGTGTCCTAGACTGTCCTGCATTCTAAAAATGCTTTGGCAAAGCTATTGGGAAAACCTCAAGCCAAAAATGGCCATCAGACACAGGAATCCTGTGTCTCCTGAGAGTAGTGGCCAATCATTGGCTAGGAGCAGTGCCTATGAAGGATTTCCTCTGTATGAACGCAGCAGTGAAATTTAAAGATAGAAGCTGGAGGCTAGGGCCAGTGGTCAATTATGCTTCGTGTGGTTGGAGGCCTATGAGGTACATTCTCATGGCTGTAATATAAGTCCAGTCTAGATTCAGAAGGTGGGAAAATATATTCTGCCTCTTTAGTGAAAGGAATATCAAGATGATATTGCAAAGACTATGGGTAAAGGAAGGGTAAAGATTTGGGACCATTAATACAACCTACTAAAGGAGGTGAAAGAAATACCAGCAAAGGAGTGAGGAGAGTAAGACAAGGAAAGGAAGCAGCCAATGAAGATGTACCAGCAAGGTAGTTCCCACTGTGGGAGATCAGACAATTCGTTAGCAAAATTGTAGATGCCAGTGTAATGCCTTGATGCAGAAACATCAAGGAGAGCCTGAGATGATGAGTGTTTCCAGTTCAGTCTGGATGGAATTTAGATTGGGATATAGGAGCCATGGAAGATCAACATCCAGTAGGTAAAGTGAAAGTGAGAGATGCTCAGTTGTGTCTGACTCTGTGACCCAATGGACTATACAGTCCATGGAGTTCTCCAGGCCAGAATACTGGAGCCGGTACCCTTTCCCTTCTCCAGGGGATCTAAAGAGACTGGATAATTGAGGGTCTTGATGGCTGGATTGTTTGTCATTTATTGATAGGCAGTAGTTCAGTTTAGTCTCTCAGCGGTGTCCGACTCTTTGTGACCCCATGGCCTGCAGCAAGCCAGGCTTCCTTGTCCATCACTAACTCCCAGAGCTTGCTCAAACTCATGTCCATCGAGTCGGTGATGCAATAGTACGAGTCATGCAAACTTTTTAAAGCATAATCAGGGTTTTATATAATCTGAAGGTCAAGCTGACAGTGGAATAAGGATGGGCTGGATCATGGAGATTTAGGAAAAAAGGGAACACATTATGATTCAATTATTAAAGTCCAGGTAAGAATTTTGAGAGCTTAACCTAAAGTGGCAACAATGGAAATAGGTAAAGGTGGATTTAATAGGGGCTTCCCTGATAGCTCAGTTGCCAAAGAATCTGCCTGTGATGTAGGAAACCCCGGTTCAATTCCTGGGTCAGGAAGATCACCTGGAGAAGGCATAGGCTACCCACTCCAGTGTTCTTGGGTTTCCCTTGTGGTTCACATGTTAAGGAATTAATAGACTTCTTGACATCTATGTCAAGAAGAAGATTCAGTGAACACTGATTCACTGTGTGTGGCAAGGAGTTAGGAAAGTCCTAGATGATTGAGAGAGTGTCAGTCTGTGTGACTGAAGGAATGGTGGGGCTTAGGACAGAAATGGTAAAGTCACGATAATGAAAGAATGAAAATTTATTCTTGGTAGGGGTAGACTAGTAGTGTTAGATGCTTGGTTTGGTTTCATTCTTGTTAGGTTGAGTTATTGATAGAACTGCCAATTAGAGACCTTTGTGGGTACTAGGCACATAAAACTGCAAATCAGGTGAGAATCAAAGCTAAGAATGTGGAATTAGAATCATGTCCAATAGCTTTGGGCAGGCATGCAACAGGAAAGAAGAGGTATGGAAATGTCCTCACAGGCTAGCAGGCCATAGTGCTTCCTAGATCTGATTCATCAGAGAAGCGATGACTTCTCTTCTGCTCAAGATCAGCTCTGTACTTTCCCCTTCTGAAGCTGGCCAAGGTGTAGGGAACATTAGCACACTACAGAGGACCAAGGGTGAATAGATGAACTTATGAGACTGGTCCTCTCTTCCATCCAAATGAAAGTGTTATTTGCTCAGTTGTATCTGACTCTTTTTGATCCATTGATCTACATGTAGCCCACCAGGCTCATCAGTCCATGGAATTCGACAGGCAAGAATACTGGAGTGGGTAGCCATTCAGTTCTCCAGGGGATCTTCCTGACCCAGAGATCGAACCCAGGTCTTCTGCATTGCAGGCAGATTCTTTACTGTCTGAGCACCAGGGAAGCCCTCTCTTCCATCCAAATCTCTGTTAACCCCGGACCTTGACTGTTTTGCAGTTTTCATTCAGCCAAGCCTGTCTTTTTCTCTTTCTTCTTTTTTTTCCTGTCTTACTTGCAGGAATTTGTAAACCCTTTTATGAATTTGTCTACCCTGTTATGAATTTGTCTTTGAAAAATAATGCCTACAAGAAAGCTAGTTTTCCAGTTAGTGTCAGAATTGGAGGGGGGAAAGAAAAACACTTAAGATATGCAGATAAGACTGAGATAAATTCTTCAAGTGGTATTTGAACCTAAACCTGCTTTGAGATTATAGGCCAAATGCAAATGCCGTGGAAAGTCCCAGGTTTCTGCTAGACAGGTTTAAATAGGAGCAGGACAACCCTGGGCCTTCTGAGAGCTGACTCATGGAAGATGTTATAATCACTTGCAATGTAGGAGGTAGTTCAAGTGAAGATCCCTAACAAAACTTGTTTGATGCTCCACATCTTTCCTGCATGCCTGGAAAACCTAGTACCCACATGCACAGCTGTATCAGGCCACTGAAACAAATTCTTTATTAAATTCACAAACACGGTCAGACTAGACTCCCCTCAAGAATTCCTCTACTGTGGCTACATGTTGTCTTCCATTGAATGATAGTCCATCATTTACTCATGCTTATGCTATGTGTCAGCTTCCTGCCCAAACAATTATGTGCTTAATAATAATTATAACAATAACTACTCTATATAAGGGCTTCCTTGGTGGCTCAGTGGTGAAGAATCTGCCTGCCAATGTAGAAGACATGGGATCAATCCCTAGGTCAGGAAGATCCCCTGGAGAAAGAAATAACAACCCACTCCAGTATTCTTGCCCAGGAAATCCCATGGGGATTGCTTTTTGAGATAGATATCATTATTTCTATTTTACAGTGGAGAACCAGATTCATTGACATTAGTGACTTGCCAATGGTCATAAGAATCAGAAGTGGCAAAGTTGGGATTTGAACCCTCAAATTTCCACTTATTTAGATAAGAGAATATGTAAGTATGTACATATAATAGTTGTAGAATCACCTGTGTTATATTTCCCAGATTGTTAAGTCTGTGAGTTGACTTGATATTTTGCATTTTTATGGCCTTCTCCAACTTGCTGGCTTCTTGACTTGCTAGCTAAAGATGGTGATGGTAGTAGTTGTCCTACATAAGTCATGAAGTTCTGATTACCTACCTTATTTGTATCAGTTTTTTTTTAATGGCCCCTCACGTAACAATGATAATCATTACTTGAGACAGCTGTGAAACAGTAAAGCGACAAAGATAAGAACAGTTCTGTATCACTGGCACAGAAACCTGTCTCTGAGGTTGTGTTATTTCTGTTTATGCAGGGTGGGGAGGATCAGAATTTGGCTTGCCTTTTTGCCCTCACAGAACTTCACTGAATAAATGGACATCAGTGTAAAAGTGTTAATGGCTTTGAATGGACAAGGTGATGTGAACAAAAGGCTAGACACAGATATTCACTCAAGATGGGCCAGTCACCAAGGGGACTCTGCACAGCATACCAGTGTCCTCATCAAAATACCACAGTCCAGAGTTGGGCCTTTGGCTATGTCGATTTAGCAACCAGATTGTATGTATACAACTGAAGTGGAGCTGGTTCTCAGAATAGTTAACCTTACAGAACAAGTTGAAAAATCAAGATGCAAATTTATTTCTATATTTTCTAAATTTCAACTTAAAAAAAAAAAAACATGTCCACATTTTTGAAATGAAGGTGTTTCTTGTCATGGCAAAACTCATTTAACATATGATATTTCTTTTTTATTTTTTTCAAGGAATGTTTTTTTTTTTATTTATTTTTTTTTTTCCAGTGGGTTTTGTCATACATTGATATGAATCAGCCATGGATTTACATGTATTCCCAATAAGGTTCTTTTAAAATAAGTGGCATATCCTATAATCAGGTTTCCCTGGTGGCTCAGATGGTTAAGAATTTGCCTGCAATGTGGAAAACCTGGGTTCAATCCCTGGGTTGGGAAGATCTCCTGGAGGAGGGAATGGCAACCCACTCCAGTATTCTGGCCTGGAGAATTCCCATTAACAGAGGAGCCTGGCAGGTTAAAATCCACGGGATTGCAAAGAGCTGGACAAGACTGAGCTACTAAACATACACATATGCTATAATTGGCATCTTAGCCCTGAGAAAATAAGGCATTTAAAATGCAAAATGCAAGTCCCAGGAAGATCAGAATCCTCCTGTCAGTGCATTTCCTCCCAGTTCACATGTATACAGGAAGTAGAGTTGTGATCAGACAGTTGCCTGGTATCATGCGATTCAGAGAGAGTTCTTTGATTAAGTGAATTTCCTGCATCCGTCTTTATTATCAGACCGTAAGTACCACTAGTTCCTGAGAAAGCGCTTGGTGCCCATGGCAGATATAGTGGATTGGCTTTCAACATCCATTCCTACTTCCTTGTAGTGGGCTTTCCTGCCCTGCAAAGTTTAGAGAGGTGAAACTTACCATTCCTGTTCTCCTGTCTGACTAGGGTTCTGGAGGTGAAGTAGGTTCCTCCAGTGAGATACATCTGTACAATATTTGAGAGAGTTGGGAGGCTGAGGCCATTTTTACTTTCTGATTCTTTTAGCTTCTTTTCTGCTAATTAGAAACTGTTCCAGCATCCAGTCTCTTGCTTTGAGAACCAGTGGCTATGGTGGCAGCTTTTCGATTCCTGCATAACTCTCCTGGTATGCTCTTGAATAAAAGAGTTTCCATGGCAATTTTGCCATTTCTTATCTTCTTGATGAGGCTGAGTCAGTTCTGTAGTGCTCTTGGGAGAGAGGATTTCATGGGTGGGAAAAGGGCTCCATGTATGTAACTTTAATTTCCTGCACTGAATCTTCTGATATTGGGTTGGCCAAAAAGTTCGTTTGGATTTTTCCATAAGATGGTGTGGAAAAACCAGAACGAACATTTTGGCTAGCCCAATATGTTACTTTCTCTCTGACAGGCACATCCATTTCTTTCTTTTGTTAATATATCCAGCAGTGAAACAGTCAGTTTTGATAACCTGAGAGTCTTAGGATAATTGTCTACCTCTCTTGGGCTCCCCTGATAGTTCAGTTGGTAAAGAATCTGCCTGCAATGCAGGAGACTCCAGGTCCGTTCCTGGGCCAGGAAGATCTGCTGGAGAAGGGATCAGCTACCCACTCCAGTGTTCCTGGGCTTCCCTTGTGGATCAGCTGGCAAAGAATCTGCCTTGCAATGTGAGAGACCTAGGTTCGATCCCTGGGTTGGGAAGCTCTGGAGAAGGGAAAGGCTACCCACTCCAGTATTCTGGCCTGAACAAAGAGTAGGACACGACTGAGATACTTTCACTTTCAATTCTCTGTCCTACAATTTTATCTTTTTGAAGAGCAACGTGTTCTCCAAGTTTTGGAAAGCAACTCTTTTTTGCCTTCTTTACTATTTAAAGGAAGACATAAAAAAAAAAAAAATGTACTGGGAAGATGCTTCAACACATGTTACAGACTCACAGTAAATCGTAGAGACTAGCACCAACTCTGAACATGTACATTACATCATGTACATTACATGATGACACTAGCAAGCATTTTTCTAACTGTGAAGATTTATACTCCTTCTCACTCTCCAAGTTAACAGTACATTAGACCATTGTGTGTGTGTGTTAGTTGCTCTGTTGCATCTGACTTTTTGTGACCCCGTGGGCCAGAGGAGGCATCTCTAATTTGAGCTTCCCAGGGTGTAAAGAACCCATCTGCCAATGCAGGGTTCATGCAGGTTTGATCCTTGGGACGAAAGATCCCCTGCAAGAGGGCATGGCAACCCACACCAGTATTCTTGCATGGAGAACCCCATGGACAGAGGAGCCTGGAGGGCTACAGTCCATGGGGTTGCACAGAGTTGGATACAATTGAAGTGACTTAGCACACATGCATCTCTAATTTTCTTTATTTTTTCCCCTCTGAAACAATTACTTTTTTCTCTTTGACAGAAAGAAAAACAGCCTCAAGAAATCAATAGTATACAGTAGCTTGGCAATTTTATGCAAATCATAGCTGACATGGGCCAAGGCCATGGGGAAAGATATCAGGTCATTTTATTCATTTATAGCTACCAAAAATTATAATTTAGACAAATAAATATTTTGCATAGACTTGCTTCATCTTCCAAACACAAGATAATATCAGAAATGATGTTTCCGTTTGAGAATTGTAAAATGCAACTCCCCCTCTTTCTTCCAAAACCATCAGATTGACCCAAGGTAAAACCATCTTTGTGACTTAATCTAAGATTTGACATGTCATCTAATGTTTATCAAGAAGCAATTATATACTGATCAACTGATCCTTTGCTTCTTCTCAAGAGTCAACAATTATTTCTATCTCTTAAAACTAGCAAAGGCACATTGCCTATGAGGCAACAATCCCATTCCTTTTCACCTCTCACTGCAGCTCCTAACTTTATCTGCTCATTATATTTAATTATGCTTAAATTAACAAACCAAAGCTAAAACCTTTCTGTTTACCAGGAAAGGTAACTCTAGCTCACCTGAACAAAGTCAGGCTTAATCTACTCAGAAAGAATTTTTTCTTAAGGTAGATGCTCAGAAAGGAGACAGAGTAGGGAACACTGGAGGCTCAACACTGGACCCCCAGTCATTCAGGTATGATTTTTAATGGTTGGAAAAGAACCAGGGCCTTTTCATATGGCAGAGAAGTGTGGACGCAGTGACATCATCTCAACAGGATGTGTCCCCAGCTCCCTTTAATGACTCATTGTCAATTCATATTCCATCAGTTTATATGGAATGTTTGTTTTTACATTGTACATCTCTTGCGATGTTGATTTCTATGCAAACTTTGTGGTTATGGAGGTTCTAAAGTTCCCTGCTTAAATTCCCAAGTGTTCTAGAACTCACTGAACCATACTGTATCCATTCTTTAAGAAGAAGGAGACAATGACAGCTGAAAAATATTAATCAGAATATGGGTTAAAGAAGGCACAGGAGAGATTAAATAATGGAAAGCAAGAAGAAAGGATTTCTTCTCTTCTTCCTTCCTCTTTCTTTTTTCTGTTCATGTTTGCCTTTCCTTATAGGGACTTCTCTTGTGGTTCAAGTGGTAAAGAATTCACCTGCACTGTAGGAGACCTGGGTTCGAGCCCTGGGTCGGGAAGATCCCCTGGAGAAAGGAATGGCAACCCACTCCAGTATTCTTGCCTGGAAATACCATGGACAGAGGAGCCTGGTGGACTAGAGTCCATGAGGTCGCAAAGAGTCAGACACAACTGAGCAACTAACATTTTGACTTTTGCCTTACTATCTTTAGTTTATGTCATCAGGTTTTCTTCCTTTTCCCTGCTTTATTCTCTATATGACTTTGGAAGCCAGGGAATATGGACTAGCAAGAGCATTGTTGATACCATGCACCATGATAAGGAGCAGAAAAATAGAGGTTTCTTCTTCATGTTCGGACTTGTATACAGGGCAGTTACCTCAAAAATAACTGACACTGCCACCATTACCATCACTGAAATAGCTTATGTTTGAAAAGTCTACTGTTTTCAGGAAGATTTCACTATAATCTCTACCCTCCCCCCAGAAGCATCTATCCATTTGCCTTTCTTCTGTCCTTCGCACCAAAGGAATCATGTCTTTTTAACATTGCAAGTTTTCCAGCATTTGAAAAACTTATCATGTCTTCTACAACACCTGCCCCCTCATCTAAGAATCTCCTTTGGCATTGATTTAAACTCCCCATTAACCCAGGTCACTTTTCTAGTTTGTCACATTCCTTAAAATATAGTGCAGAGAACTGTAAAGACCTTTCATTCTTACCTCTGTTGATCCAGAAAGGATACTTTAAAACATTGCAAGTTAACATTCTGTGTTTTTTCACAGTTTTGGTGTATATTGAACCTGAGTTTAACTTAAATCCTAATATATATATATATATATTTACAAATGAGGCTTCTGCCACATCCTTTTGTATAATTTTGTGTTTATCTTAAATGTAGAATTTTGTTTTTATTTCTTTTAACTTTGTTTGTTTTTATTTCTTTAACAAACAACTGTTTGTTTCAGTCCTAGTGCCTGGTTATTAGAAGTAATTTTGAATCTTGAGTTTGTTAATTTATTTAGCTACACTTGAATATTGATAATATTTCAGTGACCTTGAGGATGAGAACATTGTAACTCTTTAATAGAGTCCTTTGGCGGCTGTTCAATACAATTGAATTGAATATTAACAGATTAGAGCCAAGTGAGGCCAGAGAATTATATTTATTAAACAGCATATTTTTTCTTGTAGTTTCTCAGAAAATGACATTTTCTTTGATTAGGATAGATGCCTGGTCAATATACAGAATACATGCAAGGAAAAGTAAAAAAATAAAAATCACCAGTAATTCCTCTGTCTTAACATAACCAATGCTGATATCTTGGGACATGTCTTCTAGTGTTTTTCCATGGGTATATATCTATCTTTTAAATGAAATTGTAACTGGACACCCTGTTTTGTCATCTTTCTTTACTTACTGATCTGTCTTTTCCATTCATTACATATTTTCTTACAACATCATCTTTAACTGCACTGTGTGAATATGTGATTATTTAATCATTATCCTGTTGTTGTTGGAAATAATTATAATCAATATGTTATATATCCACCTACTTCTTCCCATTATACATTTGCTCTCTGGCAAGACTGAAAGCCTCTCGTTCCTTCAAGTGACTTTCATAGTCACTTGAAAGGAAAGAGAAGTATGTCATAGGAAAGACAGTACGATGCCATCCAAGGAAGCTTTGTGATGGTATTAGCCTGGCCCTGTCTGCATGTTTCTCTGAGTAATTTCTGCTTTATTGCCTTTTCTAGCATATTCAAGGTGGGGAACTCTGGAGGGAAGAATGAGATAGAAGATTACCAAGTAGCTCTAGCAGACGAAATAGTGATTATTTGGTGGGTACTCTCTCCTTTCATTAAAAATTTTGTAGTGTTAGTTAACCATAGTATCTTGTCTTCCAAGGAAAAACCATATTGTTTTGAGTTTCTAAAAGTTATTAAGTTGGGGGAGTTGCAGTGGAACAACTGATAATGGGGTCTTGTTGTTTTAGTTCCCTGTTTCTGTGAAGGAGCATCCAGTTCTACATCCAGAAACTCAGAAGTCATCCTTGAATGCTCCTTCTCTCTGACTACCTCCCCCCAACACCCAAACCACCACCAGATTCTGTTTATTGTAGTTTCTAAATGTCTTTCACATCTGTCTACTTCTCTCCTTCCCCACAGACACCATCTTATCCAAACCTGGACGAATGCACTTTCCTCACTTGGGGTTTAATCCTTGTCCTCCTGGTCCACAGCACATCCACCTCTTCCCCATATCGTGGCCAGGATGGATGCTGTCTTTAAAGCATGTCTCAGCATGTCACATCTTCCTTAGAACATTTCAATGACTTCCCAGTGTTGTGAAGATAAGATATCCCACAAAGGCCAAGCAACCCAAGGCCTGAGATGCAGCATAGTATAGGAGTTAAGAGCATGGACTCTGGAGCCAAGACTGCCAGGGACCAATTCCCGCCCCTAACACTCACTAGCTGGGCCAGCTTGAGAAGTTACCTACCTTCTCTAAGCCTGGGTTTCCTCATCTGTGTGTGTGTGTGTTCAGTAGCTCAGTCCTGTCAGATAATAAGGGATAATAAGGGCCTCTCCCTAGAAGTTTTTAAGGAAAATTTTAAAAGTTAACATTGTAAACATTAAAAAAATCTCCCATAGACACTGTAACTGCTCTTGTAATTCTCTATTGTCACTTCTAGCATATTCAAAGTGGGAAACTCTGGCTAGGGACTGTTGGTTACTATTATTATGATCTTTTCATTCAGTTTCATCTACAACTATTACCCTCTTTCCTCCAGCTTTCTAAGTTCCTACATTTCCTCATGCCCTCAAATGCTGCCAGGCTCCTTCCTGTCCCTGTCCTGTCCCCCGCTGCCCCCATCATATTCCCATTCCTCCCTTTTCTCTCCCTTATCCAAAAGACCTTTGCCTATGCCTTAAGCATCTGCACTCCCTGACCTTTGAGACTAGGGTCTTCCTTTCTTGGCCCTTCTCTTGTGATTATTTAATGAATTCTAGTGTCCTCGGATAGACAATATAGTAGTCTGTTTTGCTGACCATTGTAGCTCCTAAATCCAGTACAGTGTTTGAGACAGAACCAGTGCAAGATAAATATTCGTGCACTGGCCCATGAACTTCTGGAATGCCACCACCTCTTACCAGTAGGTGGCGCCAAAGTGCACCTAATCCGCAACTAAACCACTGAACTCTGGGGTGCTCTCACAAAGCCTGAAGCCCAAGAGCAGTTTTGAATATCTGTTTCTCATTATTCAGGAGTAAAAAAGAGTTAGGGAATTCCACAGACATTTATTTTCATGTTCAAAAAATATTATCTAGTAGTGAGTGATCTTCTAAGGGAACTATTACGGATTTTGAATATTTGAGATTCTTACATTTATTCTGCTTTTAAAATTTAAGCGGATCCAAATTTAATATTTTCCTAAGGAACCTCACTAGCAAGTCATGATTGGTAAGAACTTCTAATACATACTCAGGCCATTGGAATTCCCCAAATTTTCAGAGAAGATTTTCTTATCTCATTATATGAGGATTGTTTTAAGTTAGCCATGATTTTAAATTGCTCCTATTATTGTATTGTTTAATTTAGTTGTAGAATTATGCCTAGATTGCACTTTTCACAGTGGCTTTGATACTGTGTAAATTGCAGAAATGCTACTACTGTTGATCTTTTGTTCCTCTCCAGTTCTTCCTATTGCAAAATATTTTTCCCTGGTAGAATCAGTGGAGTATGATGGGTCATTTTTCTTCTTTCTTTTTCCTCTTAGCTAAGTGGGTCCTTGTCAAAAGAGCTTGAGAAAGGCTGCTCTTCAGCAGTGCTTAGAGTAGAGTGACTCTCTGTGGGGACCTGGGGCTGGGAGTTTCTGGGAATCAGCTCTAAATTGAAAGTGGAAAAAGAACTTGGATTACAGTTTAATTTTATTCATGCAAAATTTGTATTCTATTCTAAAATCAACAAACACCTATGACATTCTCAAGTTAGGTTGCTTAAAAAAAATTTTTTTTAATTTTCAATTAAGTATCACTGAGTACAATCAATGATAATTCCCAGGGGGGGGTGG
Organism: Cervus canadensis; assembly: GCF_019320065.1. Lineage (NCBI taxonomy): Eukaryota > Metazoa > Chordata > Mammalia > Artiodactyla > Cervidae > Cervus > Cervus canadensis. The sequence continues at coordinate 26,496,327 of NC_057411.1, read as the reverse complement.
GGCCTTTTCATCTTGTAACACTTGTGCCCCCAGACTGAGTACTTCATTTCCTTCTGCTTTGCACAAGTTTGGAGGATGAAAATGGCAATGGGCAGCAAGTGGAAAATAAAAATGTTCATGTGAAAAATTTACTCTAGCTAACTAAAATATATCACTGGGTCAGTACTTACTTTGTTTTTTAGTTAAATGATAGTTTCATTTCAAGCATTCTGAAATTTAAAATTTAGAAGTATAAGACTACTTTTAATAATTTAATGATAATCTATCACAGAATTTAACAGATAGGTCCCTTCTTCTTTAATTTCATTTTGATGAGCCTGAGATATGAATGTAACAGTTTCTGATAGACATTACAACTTCTGGAAGAAAAAGGCAACCTAAATAAATTAATTCAATTAATTGATAATCATCCAGTCCTATTTACTCTAATTTCTCTTCTGTGAACAAGCATTTTATAATGCTTTAAGGTCATTTGGCATCTCTCATTCATTTATTTATTACCTGTTTCATTAATTAATTTCATAAATTAATTAATTTAATTAATTTCCTTCACAAAACAGTGCTCTAGATGCTGTGAGTAATAAAATACATGGATGATGTAGTCCCTGTATTCTGCAAACTTATAATATAATGTTAGTACATGTGATCCTTCTTAAATTTCAGTCCTTCCACTTGTATTATCCTCTTTCTTCCTATCTTTCTTTGTTTAAACCGTTCAAAAGCAGTTGAATCCAATCCAGCAAAATAATATGTATTTCAGGGAAAAGTATTTTGGTCATGATTGGGATTGGAGGTTGAGGACAGAAATGATGATGAACTATTTTTTCCCAACAGAACAGGGAAATATGTAAATAATTAACATACTTTGATTTCATAATTATAAAATAATAAAAATAAATTACATCTCTAATCACTTTATATATATTAACTTATTTCTCCCTAATGACAGCACATGAGGTAAGTACTATTATTGCAAATGATTTGTAAACAAGGAAGTAGGCATGTTTCATAAAGGTTGGAAATTAGTACCAGGGACTGAGGAAAAAAGATGTCAGTTTTATGATTGTCTTTTCTTTGAGACAATGTTGAAAAATGTCTTGACAGTAGATCTACAAGTTAGTGGATCCTTTTTGGACCTTTAGTAACTAAATCTTTTGGAAGAAGTAGGAGGGAATTTGACTTCCACAGTAAATAGTATTGCAGAGTTCTTATATTTACTTTAGCATTGGTCCTACTAAGGGCAACTTCATAGATCCGTGAAATTATAGAAAGAGATCAAACCTTAAGGAATGACATTTCAATTCAAGCCATTACTGGATAAAGTTCAATGGAAGAATTCCCATGCAACTTGCTTCAACTTTTTAAAGAGATAGTCTTAAAACAAGAAGTACTGTGTTAAGCTCAAGGATAGAGAGATGAAACACACAATTTTATAAAGGATGTGAATTCTAGAACTCTTCCTTTTCGTATACATTTAATACAATCTCTCATTAATTATAGCAGATCTGTTCTCAGCAAATAATCTGCAAACAAGTATATTCAGAATGATGAGAAAAGAGTGGCTTTTCTATAGTTGTGGTTTTAAGGGGGAAAAACTCAACCAGAAAAATGGGGGTAAATGTTGACATTAGTCTTCAGCTATTGTGGCCATACCCATGATCACTATGGCAACAGCAAAACAATGACATAGGCTCAGTCTGAGTGCCAAGTTTAGGATACTAGTTACACCCTGGGCAGCTCAAAGGCTGCCTCTCCGTCTCTCCTTTTCTGGCTGAGTGGCTATCGAAAGAGCAAAACCACTGAGACACTCATCATATCAGAGACAACATTAATTAAAAGCATACATTTGTTTATTCATTCATTTATTCAGCAAATATTTACAGCCCAGCTGCCTAGAAACTCTTTCTCTAGAGGCAAGGTAAGTTTTTAGACAGCTTGATTTGCTGCTAGATCTTTTCTTTTTCCCTTAAAGAGGCTACTTAAAAATAATGATGTTTCAAGTTTCTTTTAAAAAAAAAAAAAGTTCCTAAAAGTTCAGTGGCTTGCTGCATCCATATTCACGGGCTATTTGGGCAATAAAATGACAGAGCAACATTTTTTCCCTGGAATTTCTGAGTTTGTTGAAAGTTGGACTCCTGAAAGAGTGGAGAGTCTGTTGAAGTCACCGGTAGCAAAGTTCCCAACTCAAGTGCTCTTTAAACTCACTGAGCATTATCATTTCTCACCTGGTGAAGGCTTTTGTTTTAGTATTCAGTTTGAAAATTTGAAAGAAATTATATTCCCAACAGCAAACGTGAAATGAAAAAATAACATGGCTAATATAAAATTGATTTCTAAAAATTTTGTTACATTTTAATTTTTCATCTTTTCATTTTTTGAGACTGTTGGAAAGGAAGAAATAAAACTGTCATTATTTATGGATGAGATGATTTTATACAGAAAACCATAAGGACTCCACTAAAAAAAAATACCATTGGAAATTTGTAAACTAGTACAATAAATTTGCAAGGTACAAAGTCTAGGTACAAAAATTCACTGTGTTTCTATATTCTACCAACTAACTAGCAGAAAGAGAAATTAAGAAAACACTCTCATTTATAATCTCAGTGACAAGAAGAAAACAAGTAGAAATAAATTTAACCTAGGAAGGAAAAGACTTGTACACAGAAATCTATAAGACATTGTTGAAAGAAATAGAAAAAAATATGAAGAAATGGGAAGATATTATACGAGCGTGGAGTGGAAGAATTAATATTATTTAACTGTTCATATAACTTAAAGCAATCTACAGATTCAGTGCAATAGTATCAAAATCTCAATGATGTGTTTTATAGAGAACAGAACAAAAAAATCCTAAAATTTATATGGAGTCACAAAAGACCCTAAATAGTCAAAGCAACCCTGAGAAAAAAGAACAAAGTTGGAGGTAATACACTCCTTAAATTTCAAATTATACTACAAAGCTAGAGTAATCAAAGCAGCATGGTATTGGCAGAAGAATAGACACAAAGAAAAATGGAACAGAATTGAGAGCTCAGAAATAAGCCCACACATGTGTATAACTAATCTACAACAAAGGAGCCAAGAACATACAATAGAGAGGAAAAATTCTCTTCAATAAATGATGCTGGGGAAACTGGACAGCCACATTAAGAAGAATGAAATTATCTTACAATATACATAAAAATTTAGCCAAATTGGTTAAAGATTTGAATGTAAGTTCTGAGGCCATAAAACTTTCAGGAAAAAACACAGGCCACATGCTGTTTGAGAGTACTCTTAGCAGTTACTGTCTTTGGGGATTGTTCTCCTTAGGTAAGGGACACAAAAGCAAAAGTAGACATACGGGACTATATCACACTAAAATCTTCCTGCACAGCAAAGGAAACCATCAACAAACAAAAAGGCAACCTAATGAATGGGAGAAGATATTTGCAAATCATGTATCTGATAAGGGGTTAATATCCAAAATGTATTAAAAGAAACGCATATAACTCATCAACAAAAAAAATCAAACAATTCACCTGAAAAATGTGCAGAGGATTTCAATAGACATTTCCCCAAAGATGACATATAGATATGCAGCAGGCACATGAAATGATTTTTAACATCACTAAGCATGACCAAGAACAAAGCTAGTGGAGGTGATGGAATTCGAGTTGAGCTATTTCAAATACTAAAAGATGATGCTGTGAAAGTGCTGCACTCAATATGCCAGCAAATTTGGAAAACTCAGCAGAGGCCACAGGACTGGAAAAGGTCAGTTTTCATTCCAATCCCAAAAAAGGCAATGCCAAAGAATGCTCAAACTACTCCACAATTGCACTCATCTCACACGCTAGCAAAGTAATGCTCAAAATTCTCCAAGCCAGGCTTCAACAATATGTGACCCATGAACTTCCAGATGTTCAAGCTGGTTTTAGAAAAGGCAGAGGAACAAGAGATCAAATTGCCAACATCCGCTGGATCATCAAAAAAGCAAGAGAGTTCAAAAAAAAATCTATTTCTGCTTTATTGACTATGCCAAAGCCTTTGACTGTGTGGATCACAATGAACTGTGGAAAATTCTTCAAGGGATGGGAATACCAGACCACCTGACCTGCCACTTGAGAAATCTGTATGCAGCTCAGAAAGCAACAGTTAGAACTGGACATGAAACAACAGACTGGTTCCAAATCAGGGAAGGAGTATGTCAAGGCTGCATATTGTCACCCTGCTTATTTAACTTCTATGCAGAGTACATCATGAGAAATGCTGGGCTGGAGGAAGCACAAGCTGGAATCAAGATTGCTGGGAGAAATATCAATAACCTCAGATATGCAGATGACACCACCTTTATAGCAGAAAGTGAAGAAGAACTAAAGAGCCTCTCGATGAAAGTGAAAGAGGAGAGTGAAGAAGTTGGCTTAAAGCTCAACATTCAGAAAACTAAGATCATGGCATCCAGTCCCATCACTTCATGGTAAATAGATGGGGAAACAGTGGAAACAGTGGCAGACATTTTTGGGCTTCAAAATCACTGCAGATGGTGACTACAGCCATGAAATTAAAAGATGCTTACTCCTTGGCAGGAAAGTTATGACCAAACTAGACAGCATATTAAAAAGCAGAGACATTACTTTGCTAACAAAGGTCTGTCTAGTCAAGGTTATTGTTTTTCCAGTAGTCATGTATGGATGTGAGTTGGACTATAAAGAAAGCTGAGTGCCAAAGAATTAATGCTTTTGGACTGTGGTGTTGGAGAAGGCTCTTGAGAGTCCCTTGGACTGCAAGGAGATCCAACCAGTCTCTTCTAAAGGAGATTAATCCTGAGTGTTCATTGATAAGACTGATGTTGAAGCTGAAACTCCAATACTTTGGCCACCTGATGTGAAAAGCTGACTCATTTGAAAAGACCCTGATGCTAGGAAAGATTGAAGGCAGGAGGAGAAGGGGATGACAGAGGATGAGATGGTTGGGTGGCATCACTGACTCAATGGACATGAGTTTGGGTCAACTCTGGGAGTTGGTGATGAACAGGGAGGCCTGGTGTGCTGCAGTCCATGGGGTTGCAAAGAGTCGGACATGACTGAGCGACTGAACTGAACTGAATTATCAGAGAAATACAAATAAATACCACAGTGAGACATCACCTCTCACCCATTGGAATGACTATTATCAAAAACACAAGAAACAACAGGTGTTAGAGAGGATGTGGAGAAAGAGAACCCTTGTGTATTGTTGGTGGAAATGCAAATTGGTGCAGCCATTGTGGAAACAGCATGGAGATTCCTCAAAAACCTGATATGATTCAGCTATTCCACCCTGGTATTTATCTGAAAAATAAGAAAGTATTAATTCAAAAGATATATGCACCTCTATACTAATTGTAGTATTGTTTACACAGCCAAAATATAGAAAAAACCCAAGTGCCCATTGACAGATGAATGATAAAGAAGATGTGGTATATATGTACAATGAAACACTACTCAGCCATAAAAAGATAAAAATCTTGCTACTTGTGACAGAATGGATAGACTTTGAGGGTATTATGCTGAGTAGAATAAGTCAGACAGAGAAAGACAAATACTTTATGATCTCGCTCATACGTGGACTGCAGAAAACAAAATAATAAACAAAACAGAAGCAAACACATAGATAAAGAGAAAAGATTGATAGTTACCACTGAGAAAGGAGGATGGAGATGGGGGATAACACGTACAGGGGGTCAGTCTATGGTGATGAATGGAAACTAGACTTTCGGTGGTAAGCACACAGTAATGCATGCAAAAGTTGAATTATAGTGATACTTATGTATTGTTATAAATTAATTTTACCTCAACAACTATAAAATAAAATCATGTGATTCCAGTGGGGAAAACCCAGAAGAACCTGAAGATATATTTTGTTTGATATATATGTTTGATATATATATACATTATCTATATATATTAAAATATAGAGGTTAGAACACTAAAAAGATCACATTTTGGGGACTCTGTGGTAAAAGAAAATCTGACCACAGTGGACTTGTATAAAAACCTCATAGCAAATAGTTAGACCTAGCTGTTTTTCCTTTAGGGTAGGACACATATAGCAGTTTGCCCCAGACCAGACCACTCCCTCTTATCTTTCACTTGGCGCATTTCATCCATTAAATCATCTACTTTGTTTCTGTAAACATATAAGTTTCAAAACTGTGGTAAATTACCTAACCTTCCTATCCAGGGATATCTATAGGGGAAATAGAATAAAGCAGAGCTTTGCTAAGACCCACATTGACTCCTGAGGGGAGAAATTCACCCAGGATAAAGAAAATTCTAGATTTGGTATGAGAGTGCTTACATCTACCTGTGTGAGCTACATGTAGGCTATACACTCAGAGCTCACTATAGTCACTCTACTCCATTATTTTCCCTGTATTTTTAAGCAACGCGAATATAAGTTCAAAAGTGAACATTAATTAGAAATAAATCTGCTGAGATTCATGCATAACATGGCAATCAATCAGTTCATTGAAAGGTGAGAGAGAAATAAGCAAAAGAAAGATGAAGTAAATAGATCAAAACATACTTAAATATAAGGAGGCCTCATGTATTAATTCTGCAAAGTTTGCAGCTCTTATAGGCACAATAAACAAAAAAGAATTTTTAGAAAGGATAGTTTGAAGAAGTGATTTTAAGGCAAAAGAAGAGATGGTTAAACAGGGTAGCAAAGCTCAAGAAAAATATGAAGAGGAAAAAGAAACAAACGATTATAGAGATGAAAACTAAAGAAAACAACAAGAATTTAGTGAACGTGACAGAGCAGAATCATGAAAGCTGTATATAAGCTTGAAGAAATCACACAAAATAATATGGAAAAAGAACACTGATATGAAAAAGTTTATAAAGAAGATGACAACTATGGGTTAAGGAGTGTGAACATTCATAAAATTATTTCCTGAAGGAAAAGGAGAACAAATGGTCAGGAAACACAGAGAAATCATTCCAGGGGGCAGAAATATTAGTGAATCCACACATTAAAATTCCATTGTATATTGCTGGAAATATTGAGAGAATAAGCATTAGGACATATCCTAGTGAAGTTCCTTTAATTCAGTGATAATCAATCATATGAGCATCCCCATCTGAAAAAGCACATCACATATAAAGGGGGGAAATCAGGTTGGTCTCAGATGTTTTTTTTAATAGTAACATTTATTTCCAGAGACAATGGAGCTAAGTCCTGAGGAAAAGAAAACTGAGTCAAGGATTTTATAATCAGGTCACTGTTAAAATATAGAGGTCCACACATTCTCAAACATGCAAGATCTTAGAAAATACAGCTTTCACTCATTATTTTATTTGTGAACATAATCTGCTGGTCTTGATCCCTGTATAGCAATATTTACTTTGCTAACTGCAATTTTGCAGAAACAAAAATAGATAAGCATTGAGTGAAGGTGTAGGTGCTACATTAGGCTCACTTGTCCTTAGTAATTGGCTGTGTGAACTGAGAACACCATAGCATTTCTCAGCATAAGTAGGCACCAAGGACTGCCTATGCTAGAGATAAGTCTATTGGAAGTAAATAGGAGGGCTGTTTTATTTTCATAATTACAAAGGCACTGGATTCTCTCTACAGTGTTTCATGCAGAGGTCATACCATGAGGTTACCATTCAGAAATTTTAATAGGATCATCATATCTAGTGTTGAAGAGCACAGCCTTTGGGATCAATAAAGGTGGTTTATGTTGTTCAGTCACCAAGTTGTTTCCCATTCTTCGTGATCCCATGGACTGCAGCACACCAGGCCTCCCTGTCCCATACCATCTCCCAGAGTTTGCCCAAGTTCATGTCCATTGCATCAGTGATGCCATCCAACCACCTCATCCTCTGATGCCCTCTTCTCTTTCTGCTTTCAGTCTTTCCCAGCATCAGGGTCTTTTCCAATGTGTCGGCTATTTGCATTAGGTAGCCAAAGTATTGGAGCTTCACTTTCAGTATCAGTCCTTCCAATGAATATTCAGGGATGGTATATAGCTCTGTGATGATGGTTAAGTAACTTAACCCCCCTAAGTCCCCATTGTGCATACTTGTGTGCTAAGTTGCTTCACTGGTGTCTGACTCTTTGTGACCTTATGGACTGTAGCCCACCAGGATCCTCTGTTCCATGAGATTCTCCAGGCAAGAATACTGGAGTGGGCTGCCATGCATTCCTCCAGGAGATCCTCCTGACCCAGGGATTAAACCCGTGTCTCTTATGTCTCCTGCATTGGCAGTTGGGTTCTTTACCACTAGCGCCAACTGGGAAGCCCAAGACCCCATTACTCAGCCGTAAAATGGAGATAATAATATTGCCATCCAATATTAATCAAGTCAGAGAAGGCAATGGCACCCCACTCCAGTACGCTTGCCTAGAAAATCCCATGGACAGAGGAGCCTGGTAGGCTGCAGTCCATGGGGCCGCTACAGTTGGACACGACTGAGCGACTTCACTTTCACTTTTCACTTTCATGCATTGGAGAAGGAAATGGCAACCCACTCCAGTGTTCTTATCTGGAGAATCCCAGGGATGGAGGAGCCTGGTGGGCTGCCGTTTGTGGGGTCACACAGAGTAGGACACGACTGAAGCGACTTAGCAGCAGCAGCATTAATCAAGTAAGTGTACAGAAAGCACGTATCAGAGGACCTGGAACGTAGAAGATGCTCCATAATCAGCTGGCATTTTGCCTGTTATAATTTAGAATGAGTTTGTGAACTGGAGTTGTTTTTACTGTCAAAAATATCAAAAATTATTTGCATAAAAGACAAGATAATTATCATGTTAGATAACGAGAATTTGGTCCTGATGATCAACATAGAATTCAGTCCTTATGATCAACAAACATTTGGTGAACACTAAGACCCTGCTGGACCAGAATTAGATGGTAATGGTACAAAGATGAGGAACACGTGATCTCTAGATTCAAAGAGTGGTCTTAATGGAGAGGTAACCATGAGCCCAAATAATTCTAATATAACATGGTGGTTATTAAGAGGGATGAGCAGTGTTTCTCACTCCTGTTCCTCAGAGGGTCTTCGTCAGAACATCTTAGCAAAGGTGTCAAACTGTGCTTGAGAATCATCTGAGGACTTTGCTGAAATGCAAATATTCACCTGCATTTTTAAACACTTGTGCAGACAGAGCTGCCATCCTTGACAGGTGATTCTTGCTCCTAAAGCTTGGTACTCACTGCTTTGTAGAACCACGGAGGAAACATTCTTGGCTTAACCCAGAGGTTCAGGAATAACATCTCAGCTGAGTCCTAAGGGTGAATAGAAGACATTAGGTGAAAAGAGGTGAGGAGAGCTTTCAGGGCTCGGAGTTCAGAGTAAGACAGATGTGGCTTTAGACAGAAATGATGTGATGCCTGTTGGGTACTGGAGGTCACTCAATGAGCGAAACTCTCAGTATTGTGAGGCAGTGGGGCGGGATGGGAGAGTGTGGTCATCAAAGGTGACAGAAGTGAAAGATTCTTGGCAAATTGCCTCTGTATGCTTTTCACCTTCTCCTTTTGATTTTTCTTCTTTCACATATTGAACCCTCTACAAATCATGCCTTTATCAGTGTCACCTGAATGACTGGAGTGGTAGAATAACATAGTCGAAGTGATGCAAAGGATTTTGAAATGTCCTAAAAGTTCCCTTTTGTTTCTATTTAGATTGGGTTTGAGATACAAAAGAGGGTATTTTCCGAAGTTCATTTTTTATCTCTCAGTTCACGACAACCCAGCAGGTCTTTCAAAGCACAGTGATAGGGCCAGCAGACCAAGAATTTGACTGATGATAATATCAGGTGAGTTAGCATCCTCATTCTGTAGGTTCTTACGTCTTGGCCCAAGAGGTGTGGCAGCCTAAACCTTTCACTCCTACTGCAACTTTTCACTCCTACTGAGATTTCTTATAATGAGATTTCTCATATCTCTGGGATGCCTCAGAGATAGAGCATGTCATACCTTCACTTGCTGAGATTGACTCACGTCCACCTCTATAGTCTACAGAAATCTTCTTTTGGGATTGACCTTGGTTTCTTTTTAAGAACTGAAATCTATGAGCATATGGACTGTTAGAAGTCATGATTTTCATCAAGGGGAATGGGACACAACCCAAAAGCGATGGCCAGACTTAATCGTGTTCACTTCTAACAATACCACTCCCAGCTGTCTTTGATCCTCAGGAAGCATGTTTGCTTTGGGCTCAGCACTTGGCATTGATCTAAATGATTCCTATCTTAGGATTTAATGAAGAGATTAATAATATCTCAGCTGAGTGAGAAATGCTGTGCTTTGTAAATGAGGTCAACAGTCATTAAATTCCACTGGACATTCCAGAATAGGAAGAACGGCAGTGACAGATCTTTATCTTTGCTTATCTTTGCAGTTTACCCAATGTAAACTGGACGCTCATGCTTGGAATGCCAGCACCCAGTGGTTAATTGAAGCATCAATTAACTCTGTTAGCATCTTTCAGATTCTCTGGGGACATCTTATCACTTGTTTCTATTAAATTTTTATTAAATGACCAACCTCAATAGACGTCAAAGAGATAGAAAGTTTACCCTTAATGATACCCCCAATTATACTACTTTTATTTTTTGTAATATTATGCTGTCATTGAGTGATGTCAGCAGAGATATGATTCATGAGCCTTTCTCAGTTTTTATTCATATGCAACTTCTGATTAACAATCAATTTATTATTTCCACACCCCTGCATACAAATTGCTTCTGTAAGGCTCCTTGTATTAATCAGAACTCATGTTGCAACTAATAGAAATCAAGTCTAGCGTATCTTAAACTTTATAAAAAGGAGGGTTTTTTTTGGTTTACATAGCTAAAATGTTTAGAGGCAGATTCAGGTATCAGTTGGTTCAAAGATTTGATAGATTTTCTCCAGAATTTCTTTGTTCGCCTAGCTTCTTGGGATTGTGGTGTATGTGTTTATGTGTGAGGTAGTGAGAAAAGCGTGCAGGGAGTGAGTGTGTATTTGCAAATTCTCAGCTCTGTTTTCACAAATTGCTTTCATACATTGATGAAGAATGAATTTTCTGTATGATTTGGATTAAGAAGGGAGAAGGATATTTCCAGCACAACAAGAAGGGCATGGATATTTGAAACAAAATGTCCTTACGAAACATCAAATAGGTCAATGTGGCTGGAATGCCGAGTTCTTTTGGGGGAGTAACAAGATGGATGGACAGATGCCATGTAAGAATGGACTCTGCAAGTAATGATAAAGGACTGCTGACTTTCTTATGTCTCTAAGCAGGGAAATATCATAAAATATGAACCTTAGTAAGATTATTCTAGTATTAATAGGTAGAGTGGATTTAACAAGGTTAAAATAGGGAGCCAGAATTCAGTTCAGTTCAGTTCACCCACTCAGTCATGTCTGACTCTGCAACCCTGTAGACTGCAGCACGCCAGGCCTTCCTGTCCGTCACCAACTCCTGGAATTTACTCAAACTCATGCCCATTGAGTTGGTAATGCCATCCAACCATCTCATCCTTTGTTGTCCCTTTCTCCTCCTGCCCTCAATCTTTCCCAGCATCAGGGTCTTTTCCAATGAGTCAGCTTTATGCATCAGGTGGCCAAAGTATTGGAGCTTCAGCTTCAATATCAGTCCTTCCAATGAACACCCAGGACTGATCTCCTTTAGGGTGGACTGGTTGGATCTCCTTGCAGTCCAAGGGACTCTCAAGAGTCTTCTCCAACACCACAGTTCAAAAGCATCAATTCTTCAGCACTCAGCTTTCTTTATAGTCCAACTCTCACATCCAAACATGACTAATGGAAAAACCATAGCCTTGACTAGATGGACGTTTCTAGGCAAAGTAATGTCTCTGCTTTTTAAGATGCTATCTAAGTTGGTCATAACTTTTCTTCCAAAGAGTAAGCATCTTAATTTCATGGCTGCAGTCATCATCTGCAGTGATTTTGGAGCCCCCCAAAATAAAGTCAGCCACTGTTTCCACTGTTTCCCCATCTATTTGCCATGAAGTGATGGGACCGGATGCCATGATCTTAGTTTTCTGAATGTTGAGCTTTAAGCCAACTTTTTCACTCTCCTCTTTCATTTTCATCAAGAGACTCTTTGTTCTTCTTTGCTTTCTGCCATAAGGGTGGTGTCATCTGCATATCTGAGGTTGTTGATATTTCTCCAAGCAATCTTGGTTCCAGCTTGTGCTTCACCCAGCCCAGTGTTTCTTATGATGTACTCTGCATATAAGTTAAATAAGCAGGGTGACAATATACAGCTTTGATGTACTCCTTTTCCTATTTGGAACCAGTCTCTTGTTCCATGTCCAGTTCTAACTGTTGCTTCCTGACCTGCTTACAGATTTTTCAAGAGGCAGGTCACGTGGTCTGGTATTCCCATCTGTTTCAGAATTTTCCACAGTTCATTGTGATCCACACAGTCAAAGGCTTTGGCATAGTCAATAAAGCAGAAATAAATGTTTTTCTGGAACTCTTGTGCTTGCTCATGATGAAATAATGAAAGATAATGGGGATCTGAATTGGATGGACATAATGGAAGTATAGAGGAGGGGGAAATGTTAAATATCTTCATGAGTTGACTATTCAAGATTTAGTTTTAGATTAGAAGTTTGGAGTGACAGAATATATGCAATCAAGGGAGAGAGAACAGGTATAAACTTACTTCTGGGCTTTCAGCTTGATGAATAACAGTCCATTCAGAGACAGAGAAAATAGAATGAGGAGCAGATTTTTGCTGGAGGTGGAGGGGTGTTAAGGGACGTATAACACAATATGGTGTGCATCATTATGCGATAAACAGGTGAAGCCCAGCAAGCACCACCTGGCATCTGCTCAAAGGCTCACGCAGAAGCAGGAGCATGAGTGGTCTTCCTCTGGCATCCTGCAGGGGGACATACTTGGGCTGGGGTGCAGTTGAATATTCTGTGGGACTGGAATCCCATGGAGGGACTCTACTCTCATGAGGCTCTCCTTTTATTTGAACAAAGCTAATAGCAACTTTATGGGAAGAATAAACATTTGGTGGCAGAGGTCAGATTGCTGTCACATAGATTTGTTGAGGTATATTTAAGAATCTGCCTGCCAATGCAGGAGACCCATGTTCAATTCCTTGGTAGTTAAGATTCCCTGGAGAAGGAAATGGCAACCCACTCCAGTGTTTTTGCCTGGGAAATCCCATGGACAGAGGAGCCTGGTGGACTACAGTCCATGGGGTCACGAAAGAGTTGGACAAGACTTAATGACTGAACAACAACAAAATATCCAGGGAAGATTTTTTAAGTTTTATCTCATTAATAAAACCTGAAGTGTTGGACTCTTTATTAATAGGAAAGATGACTTTCTTTTAAGTTATAGGAGTAAAATACATCTGACTGTTTGAGCCCAATCTATTACTTCATAGAGCATTTGGTACCAATTTTTATTAGCCTAAGATGAGACAAGGTCCCTTCCCAGCCAAAAGAGGTTCATAATTATATAGTGGCAGAGGCTAATATAACAGGAAAAGTACTGGAAAAGCAAGACACTTCAGTTTAGTGACAGATTTACTAAGCCACATAAATTACCTGTGTTTTTATTTCTCCTTGTAGGTGATTAATTTGGATGCCCTGTTTGAAGTGTCACAATCCTGTTTAACCACATTTGAAACATGACCGGTTATTACCCTCATCTCTTTTAGGAGGCAAATTCTCTTCTCAAGCCCTTCCCTCGATACCAGAGGCTGTTGTGTATAAGATATGTTACCAAGGAGAGAGTATTTCTTATTATGAGGCTAATAAAATGCGGGAATTTCCTGGTAGCTCAGTGATAAAGAATCTCCCTGCCAATGAAGGAGATGCAGGTTCAATCCCTGGGTCAAGGAAGATCCCCTAGAGAAGGGAATGATAACCAGCTCCAGTGTTCTTGCCTGGAGAATTTCATGGATAGAGGAGTCTGGTGAGCTACAGTCCATGGGGTTGCAAAAAGAGTCTCACATGACTTAGTGACTAAGAGACAACAACAAATAAAATGCACTTTAGTATAAGCCCCACAAAGCCTCTATGAAGAGTTGTTTTGCTTTTAATTTTTGGAGAGTGGAATTTTCCTGTGTAAAACTTATGGGGTTATGCAGATAGCCAGAAAAAGGATGGTGATTCCTGTGTGTCCCACGTTGTGTAAACAGCATAGGAAACGGGGCTGATGTTCAATAGGAGTGTATGGAGACAAGAAAATAAAGGTGTATGTAACTTGACATTGGAGTTTTTAAAAGAGTGTTTGAAACATTTCACTTATAAACATCTTTTCTTCTCTTTTTTTGGTTGACATCTTTCCTGCTCTAGAAAAGTGGCAATTATATAGAGAGTATCACTGTTGAACCCATAATCCCTGACATCAATTCCTGAGATGTGAGCGAAAGTCAAAAGACAAAGGAAAAGGGGAGATAATGCTGTAATGATTAACTCCCAGACTTTTATTTGGTGTACAAATGGAGAAAAGAAAGCTCAGTCTAGTTCTATAGAACATTATATGGCATTAAACAAAGCAAAGAAGTAAGTCGACAGCGTCAGTAACTACTAAACCTTGTTTATCATCTCTCACTGTCTACCACTCAGCTCTAAGGTGTCCTGAAAATGTCTAATCTCCAGATTACTTTTAATGAAAATGAGACACAGCTTAAAAGTAATGGGCCCTATTAGGAGGAGTTATTTTAAAGGTGACTCATTTTTTCCTGACCCTTCAAGTGGCATTCTTTCCACACAGCGTTAGTAAGAGGACTTTCCACTGTTCTGATGGCTGGTCTGCAAGGATCCAGCTGTTTTGTTTTCTTCCAGGCACCATGTATTTTAGAACAGATTATAAAGTAGATACATTTGTGAAAGTTTCAGAATTGCAGAAGGCAAATAAAGGAGATACTTCTAAATCCCTCAGATCATAACAAATTATGTATGTATTAAAGTTATATAAAGTAACTTTGTTTGGGTATTTAGATTGCCAACTCTTGAAAAGTCTCAATTTTGTTAATCTACCAAGTTGTATGAAAGGCTACTATAAGGATTTTGCATAGTACCGTGATTCTCCAGCTGAAGCATAGAATCAAAGCATAATTACATCAGTGTATTTTCTAGTCATTGTTGAGTCTCTGCCTGATTTCCACAGTTGTTGGCACTAAATTCCAATACCATTTGATATAGTCTTAGGGAATTTAAGCTAATTTTAATGTTCATCCATGCAAGACAGAACTATACAGATATTCTACTAGGAAAAGTGCACATAATGCATTATGAAAACCAAACTATGAGTTCTACTTGTCATGATTTGGGGTTTAATGTGCAACACTACTGCTCTCTATTAGCAGATACTTAAAAATTCATAAAAAAGTGAAAAGTGTATGGGTTAATCACATGAAAATGACACAGTATGAGCATCTGAAATTATAGTAAGTTGATTAACAACAAATTCAATATTAGAGAGCACACAAAACAACCACAATTGCAAGATCATACTTTTTAAGATTTCCCATGCGGAGAATAAAACCAATCAAACATACATTACATGTTGGCAAACAGATTCAGGGGATTAGATCTGGTAGACAGACTGCCTGAAAAACTATGGATAGAGGTTCATGATAGTGTGCAGGAGACAGTGACCAAAACCATCCCAAGGTAAAAATCATAAGAAGGCAAAACAGTTATCTGAGAAAGCTTTACAAATAGCTGAGAAAAGAACAGAAGCAAAAGGCAAGGGAGAAAGGGAAAGATATACCCAACTGAATGCAGAGTTCCAGAGAATAGCAAGGGAAGATAAGAAAGCATTCGTAAGTGAACAATGCAAAGAAATAGAGGGAAACAATAGAATGGGAAAGACTAGAGATATCTTCAAGAAAATTAGAGATATCAAGGGAACATATCATGCAAGGATGGGCATGATAAAGTCCAGAAATGGTAAGGACTTAAGAGAAGCAGAAGAGATTAAGAAGAGGTGGCAAGAATACACAGAAGAACTATACAAAATAGGTCCTAATGACCTGGATAACTATCATGGTGGGGTCACTCACTTAGAGCCAGACATCCTGGAGTATGAAGTCAAGTGGGTCTTAGGAAGCATTCCTAGCAACAAAGCTAGTGGAGATAATGGTATTCCAGCTGAGCTATTTAAAATCCTAAAAAATGATGTTGTTGAAGTGCTGCACTCAATATGCCAGCTAATTTGGAAAACTCAGCATTGGCCACAGGACTGGAAAAGGCTAGTCTTCATTCAAATCTCAAAGAAGGGTAATGTCATAGAATGTCCAAACTACTGTACATTTTCACATGCTAGCAAGGTAATGCTCAAAATCCCTCAAGCTAGTCTTCAGCCGTATGTGAACCGAGAACATCCAGATGTCCAAGCAAGATTTAGTAAAGGCAGAGGAGCCAGAGATCAAATTCCCAACACTCATTGGATCATAGAGAGAGCAAAGGAATCCCAGAAAAACATCTTCTTTTGCTTCATTGACTTTAGTAAAGTCTTTGTGTGCATCACAACACACTGTGGAAAATTCTTAAACAGGTGAGAATATAAGACCACCTTACCTGCCTCCTGAGAAACCTGTATACAGGTCAAGAAGAACCAGTTAGAACTGGACATGGAACAACAGTTTAGTTCAAAATTGGGAAAGGAGTATGACAAGACTGTATATTGTCACCCTGCTTGTTTAACTTATATGCAGAGTACATCAATGTGAAAAGCCAGGCTGGATGAATCACAAGCTGGAATCAAGATTGCCAAGAGAAATATCAACAACTTCAGATATGCAGATGATACCAATTTAATGGTAGAAAATGAAGAGGAACTAATGTGCTTCTTGATGAGGGTGAAAGAGGAAAGTGAAAAAGTTGGCTTAAAACTCAACATTCAAAAAACTAGGATCATAGCATCTGGTCCCATCACATCATGGCAAATAGAAGGGGGGAAGTCAGATTCTATTTTCTTAGGCTCCAAAATCACTGTGGACAGTAACTGCAGTCATGAAATTCAGATAGTTGCTCCTTGGAAGAAAAACTACGACAAACCTAGACAGTGTATTAAAAAGCATAGACATCATTTTGCCAACAAAGATCCATATAGTCAAAGTTATGGTTTTTCCAGTTGTCATGTACAGAAGTGAAAGCTGGATCATAAATAAGGCTAAGACCTGAAGAACTGAAGCTTTTGAATTGTGATGCTGGAGCTCTTGAGAGCTACTTGGATAGCAAGGAGATCAAACCAGTCAATCTTAACAGAAATCAACCCTGAATATACATTGGAAGGACTGATGCTGAAGCTGAAGTTCCAATACTTTGGCCACCTGATGGGAAGAGCCAACTCATTGGAAAAGACCCTGATACTGGAAAAGATTGAAGGCAGCAGGAGAAGGGGGTGACAGAAGGATGTGGTGGTTGGATAGTATCACCAGTTCAATGCACCTGAATCTGATTAAACTCTGGGAGATGGTGACGGGCAGGGAAGCCTGGTGTGCTGCAGTCAATGGGGTGAAAAGAGTCGAACATGACTTAGCAATCTAACAACAACACTGGGTTGACTCCTTTCTCGCCACAAATTCTTGTTTGATTTCTTAACCCCCAGTACTTCAGAATGTGATTTTATTTGGAAATAGGGCCTTCCCAGGTGTCTCAGTGGTAAGGAATCTGAGTGCAATGCAGGAGACCCAAGTTTGATCTCGGGGTCAGGAAGATCTCCTGGAGAAAGGCATGGCTACCTACTCCAATATTCTTGCCTGGAAAATCCCATGGACAGAAGAGTCTGGTAGGCTACAGTCCATAAGGGTACAAAGAGCTGAATACAACTGAGCACATGAGAAAGAGTCTCTCTAGATGTAATTAGGTAGGTTAGGAAGTAGGGTGGGTCTCTAATCCAAAATGATTTATACAAAGGCAGAGTTTGGAGGCAGATACACACACAGGTAGGACACCATGTGAAGGTGAAGTCAGAGACTGGGGTGATAAAGCAGAAACTAAAGACTGTCCAAAAACCAGAAATAGAGACACAGCGTAGAGAACATACAGACATATGTATGGACCCCAAGGGCGGAAGGGAGGGTGAAATGGATTGGGAGAAAGGTGTTGGCATATACACACTGTCCATGCTATGTGTAAAATAGATAGCTAATGAGAACCTGTTGTATAGTTCAGGCAACTCTAGTCAGTTAACTGTGGTGACCTAAACGAGAAGGAAATCTGAAAATGAGGGGAGATATGTGTATGTATAGCTGGCTCCCTTTGCTGTAAGCAGAAACTAATGCAACATTGTAAAGCAACTATATGTTTGTGTGCTAAGTTGCTTTAGTCATGTTTGACTCTTTGCGACCACTGGCGACACTATACTCCAATTTAAAAAAACTATTTTTTCAGTGAATCATTGGGAGCTAGGAGAGAGGCATTAAACCTATTATCTCTAGTCATCTTCAGATGAACCAACCCTACCAACATCTTGATTTGGGGTTTCTAGCCTTTAGAGCTGTGAGGTAATGCATTTCTAGTGTTTAACCAGAACTTTCACTTTGCTTTGTTATGTAGTCCTAGCAAACTAAAATAGCATGATTAAAGACTAACATTTACATTTTCTGAAAAGAATGAATTTTCCTCATTTTCTCTGGGTCAATTTGGCTTTCTTTTTAAATCAGGAGTCTGTGCCACGAAGAGTCACATGGTTCCTCTGAAAAATGTCATAAAATCCAGCTCTTTTCAAGGATATGAGTTTCTAGTGAACTAGAAAATGCAATTAGGGAAAGTATGATGCCAATATCTTTCAGTGTCTTAGGACTAATGGCTTTTGGTCATAATGCTGAACTTGAAATTGGGCAATTTTTACAGCAAAATCCTTTTCTGTGGCTTACAGGCATTTGAATTCATAATCTTGAACATGACAAGCATTCTATCAATGCAGAACATGGACAGGAGGTTATATAATGATAAACAAATATCAGGATGGCCTAAGGTATCTTTCCTCTAATGTTGAATTCCAGAAAGCAATTTTGCACATTTTGCAACTTTTTAACGGAAAAGGATGTGATTCTTACATTTCATACATGGTAAATTGAATTGTTCATACAACTAGAATATGAAGGTAAAATGCTAATGAAAAGAAAATCTCCCCAAATTGTTAATGCCTGTGGTAGATTGTATTTTCCAATGACACAAGCAACACAGTGCCTCTTGAATACAGATGGGCTTTTGACTTGCTTGTAACTATTGAAATGCAATGAAAGTGATGCCGTGCAAATCCTTAGGCTAAATCGTGGAAGGTGATACAGTTCCTGCCTTGTTAATTTGAAAACTGGCCTTGAAACTCTTTGACACCGTATAAGAAGCTTGACTCACCCGAGCAGTGTGTGCTGTGAGGAAGCCCAGGCCACATGCAGAGGCCACACAAAGGTGACCCAACTCAGAGAGTCAGCTGAGAGTTCCAGACTGAGCTGCCATTTGAACTGCCAGAGTGACCTCAGATGATTTCAGCCCCCAGCATTTGAGTCTTCCCACCTAGGGTTCCAGACATGTGGTACAGGAGGAAGTCATCTTAAATTCTGTGTCCTCTTACATTTTGAGGCATAGAACTGGTGATAAAATAAAATGCTTCATTTATGACACAAATTTTGCAGTGGTTTTTTTGTTGCGATGGTAACTTGAAAAGTAGCTTGGTGCACATTGCTTCCGGTGCAGAAGTCCCACATATGTGCTTTGAGATGTTTCTTCTTTAAACTACAGTCTTGTTGGCAAGCAGTATGTTATTTAGGAGCTATTTATTAACTTTGGAGGAGAAAACAAAACACATTTCTGATTTATTCTTCCTTCTCTTAAGAGGGGGCTTCCCTGGTGGTTCAGTGATAAAGAATCTGCCTGCCAATGCAGGAAATGCAGGATCAATCCCTGAGTCAGGAAGATCTCCTGGAGGAAATGGCAACCCACTCCAGTATTCTTGTCTGGGAAATCCCATGGACAGAGCAGCCTGGCGGGCTATAGTCCATGGGGTTGCAAAAGAGTCAGACACGACTTAGCAACTAAACAACTGTTAAGAGGGGTTTCTACAATTTACTGCTCTTAAGGGTCTCTCAAAGCCCCAACTTTCATGACCTAAATCTTCATAGATACTGTCATGTTCTTCTCTTAAGCCTTATTTCTTACATTTTTACATACATAAAGTGTTATTTATTGAATACTATTGCCATAAAACTTTGTTTTTATTTTCTCAATAATGTAACAAAATTAGACTACTACAAAAAAAACCCAATTGCTAATATTTTAAAAATATCTTACATAATTTTCCTAAGTTTTCTTAATACATTAGTAGTTCAGGATTTTAGGTCTCAGTCTAACCATTGAGGTAAATTGGTTTAATAAATTGGCTTTGTTACTATTAATGTCTAGGGATGCTAGGTCATTTTTACTAAAAGTGAACTTGGTTAGAACTTAGAACATGAAATATGTTGTTCACCATTGGCTTTTCAAGTTTCTCCTTTATAAGTTTAGATGTTGGGCATAGATGTTGTATACATTTCTTCCTTAGTGCTTGAAGCACATGAAAGTATATCTAACATTTAGGAAGCATTAGGAATAAATTAGAAGAAGAGGTGTGTTTTTAAATCTTTAAATTTTTTACTGTATACAAATATAGTAACTAAATAAAATTCTCTTTCTTCATTGTAACTAATTTCCTGTCTATAGTGGCATATCCTTTTTATCTTAGATATTGTATTCACTGGCCAGACTTACATTCTAGGAAGCCCAGAGCAGCCAATGGTGATTATTAAGGTAATTTTTTATTGCTGTTTACAGATGACCTCAGACTATTATTCCAGTCTCTTTACAGAGTACAGGATACTAGTACAATTACATTGTGTTTATGTCATGGGGAGTTCTTGAGAAAAGGCTTTATCTGTCTCATGTCAACAGATATTTTTCCCTAATAGGCAGAATGATTAGATCAGAAAGAAATCTCTCTTTCCAAGGGGCCAATGCCTAAACTTCATTAAAATCATCTGTGAAGATGTTGGGCTTATCGGGCATCTGAGGAATAGAAGTGGTCCCACTGAGTAGGTGAATCAGCAGGAAATGTTTGCACAGTGGTGGATTGTTTTCTCGCTAAGGCCATTCTGACCTGGTGTGTAGGGCGGATCTGCTGAAAGTTAGGTAAATTTTAATCTCTGGGTTGTAGATTATGACACATTATATTTGGGTCAATTGGCAAGATCTCTCACATTTGTGAACTCATTATTTGCAATGATCTAGTTTCCTATCATCTAGGTTTTGTGACTCATGGTGTGGTTTATGGACTAACAAATTCAGCGTCCCATGAGAGCTTGTTAGAAATGCAGAAACCCAGGTTCATTTCAGATCTACTCAATCAAAGACTTCATTTGAACAAGGTCCCCAATGTCCCCTATGCATGTTAAAGTTCGAGGTATATTGCTCAGAGACAGAGAGTCCTTGTAGCTGGCAGACACAACATTATACACTGAAAGTCCACATGCCCACTCCTACGTATGTGTGGAGAGAGCATCAGTTTGGGGTTTTCGGTCCTAATTAGTGTCTGAGGATGTGATGGTAAAGAGTGCTCAGGCTATGAAAGCATCAAGATGGTAGCCTCACATTTCTAAATATTTAGCAACAGTTAAATTGTTGTTTAATTGCACAGCCCTTGTTACCAAAGGAGGAGTTAGTTTTTGCAGATTCAGCTTCCAGCTGTACACGTTAGACCACATTGAGTTCAGATAACCTTGCAGTGGGCTTCATCCTGAAAGCAGCCATTAGCTATTTGTCAGATTTTCACTCCCTGTCATTTCTATTCATTTGAGAAGAAAGGTGTAGGTGCTTGAAGAGGTATATGCCAACCTAGAAATGGTTATATACTACTGTTGGGCAATATATACAATTTCAGTCTTGTGATGTGTTCATGTGTGTCTGTATTTGTATAAAGAAATGTGGATGAACTTGTTTAATCATGATGGTTCTGATTGCCTTAGTGTGGTTGGTAAATTAGAGTGACTTACAGTTCCTTCAAGTTAATTTTCCAAATTTTCTATCCTGAGCCTGTTCAATCCTTTCATTTAGTTGACAAATGTTTATGTATCAGGCACTGTATGATTAGAAGACAGAGGCTTCAGAAAAAAGGGACTGGCTAGGGATCATGATGTAGCAAAGGAAAGGAAAGCTCAAGTGGGAAGTTTCCAGGTCAGGTTAGGGGAGGAATTCCTTCCATGGATTCATCTCAGTCTTGTGTCTCCACAAGCTTCAGCTTTGTCTGAGCTTTCTTTTCTTTGGCTGCTATTCAGACATGTGCCACTGAATCCAACTTTTACCCCTTGAACACAAAATCAATGAATGTATTTTGTACAAGCACAAAAATAATCACTGAGTGAAGAGGCAATAATTCTCACTTATTTTATAAAATCAGTTTTTACCTCTGTTATGTTTTCATTGTCTGATAGGGCCAGACTATTTTTAAGAAAGTCTGAAGTAAAATTTTATCATAAAACAAAATAATAAAACTAAAATCTCTGCTTGTTACCAAAGCCTTGTACTGTGCTCAGTGGGGTCAGACTCTTTGCAACTCCATGCACTGTATGTGGACCATCAGGCTCCTTTATCCATGGAATTTTCCAGGCAAGCATACTGGAGCGGGTTGCCATTTCCTTCTCCAGGGGATCGTCCTGACCCAGGGATCAAACCCGCATCTCCTGCATTGGCAGGAAGATTCTTTTCTTCTGTGCCACCTGGGAAGCCCTTGTTACCAAAGGAGAAGTTAATTTTTGCAGGCTCAGCTCCCATCAGTATATACGTTAACCCACTGAGTTCAGATCACCTTGCAGCAGGCCTCATCCTGAAAGCAGCCATGAGCTACTTGTCAGACTTTGACTCCCTGTATTGTATCCATCAGTCTCCCCTGGCATATACGGCTGCTGTCCTTTCTGGAATGCAGTGATCTGCTCCTATGCCCCAAGGCAGAAGAGTGCATTTAAAATGTTTCACTCCATCATTATTTCTTCAAGGTGTTTCTGAGAACACTGGGCCTGTTGTAGATTTGGGTAGTAGTCTGACCAGAATCCAGCTCATTTGTTATTCAAACAGAAAGTGCATGTAATTTCTAGAATCTAACCTGGAAATGATAAAATAGTAACTGAGCCACCCATAAATGTTGCTGTTTCATGCTCACATATTCTTAGGCATGCATTTACTGTCTATTTAAATCAATAAAATAATGGTTAATAAATACACCCCTTGTTATACACACACCTTTGAAAGGAAATTCTCCATGTTTTTCAATAACTATACTAATGACTGCTCCTAGGCAATTGCCTCCAAGGCCTGAGAGTAGAACAAGGGAACATTTTTACTTTCTGTTGAATAATTTAAAAATAAAAAGTGCCATGGCCTCAGGGAGGAAGTGGTTTAGCTACTGGGATGCATAGCTTATTTATTCAGTTAGGTCAAGTTATTATGCAGCACAGATTAGGAAACAGATGGTCCCTTCTTACTTTCCTTCTTTCCTCCTTTTAAACTGTCGACTAAAAAATACTGGCAACCTAAAAGCTGAGTGCTAAGTTACTTCACTTGAGTCCAGCTCTTTGAGATCTCAAGGACCCTATCCTGGCAGGCCACTCTGTCCATGGGATTCTTCAGGAAAGAATACTGGAGTGGGTTGCCATTTACTCCTCCAGGGGATCTTCCCAACCTATAGACTAAACCCAAGTCTCTTATGTTTCCTGCATTGGCAGGCAGGTTTCTTACTACTAGAGCCACCTGGGAAACCCTAGCTGAGTCAGTCAGTTCATTCACTCAGTCGTGAACTACTCTTTGCAGCCGCATGGACTGCAGCACGCCAGGCTTCCTTGTCCATCACCATCTCCCAGAGCTTGCTCAAACTCATGTCCATTCAGTCAGTGATGCCATCCAACCGTCTTGTACTCTGTTGCTCCCTTCTCCTCCTGCCTTCACTCTTTCCCAACATCAGAGTTTTTCTAATGAGTCAGCTCTTTGCATCAGGTGGCCCAAGTATTGGAGCTTCAGCTTCAGCATCAGTCCTTCCAATGAATATTCAGGACTGATTTCCTTTAGGATAGACTGCTTTGATCTCCTTTCAGTCCAAGGGACTCTCAAGAGTCTTCTCCAACACCACAGTTCAAAAGCATCAATTCTTCTGTGTTCAGTCTTTTTTATGGTCCAACTTTCACATCTGTACATGACTATTGAAAAAACCATGGCTTTGACTAGACAGACCTTTGTTGGCAAAGTAATGTCTTTGCTTTTTAGTATGCTGTCTAGGTTGCTCACAGCTTTTCTTCCAAGGAGCAAGCATCTTTTAATTTCATGGCTGCAGTCACCATCTGCAGTGATTTTGGAGCCTGAGAAAATAAAGTCTGTCACTGTTTCCATTATTTTCCCATCTATTTGCCATGAAGTGATGGGAGTGGATGCCATGGTCTTTGTTTTTTGAATGTTGAGTTTTAAGCCAACTTTTTCACTCTCCTGTTTCACTTTCATCAAGAGGCTCTTTAGTTCTTCTTCACTTTCTGCCATAAGGGTGGTGTCATCTGCATACCTGAGGTTATTGATATTTCTCCCAGCAATCTTGATTCCAAGCTTGTGGTTCATCCAGCCCAGCATTTCTCATGATGTACTCTGCATACAAGTTAAATTAGCAGGATGACAATATACAGCTTTGACTTATTCCTTTCCGAATTTTGAACCAGTCCGTTATTCCATGTCTGGTTCTAACAGTTGCTTCTTGACCTGCATACAGGATTCTCAGAAGGCAGATCAAGTGGTAACCTTCGCTGAGAGTTAGATTTTATTCTGTGAGAATGTTAGGACTTGAGCCCAGGAGACAGTATCTCAGGTGCCCCCAAGAAAGTTGACTCCAAAGAGCTGGGGAGAAGTCAAGCTATATACAAGTTTGCAGCAAGGGGCAGGTAATCTGAATATTAAAAGGTTACTGTTAATTAAGAGGAAAACTAAATCTCTCACATGAGATTTAGCTTTCTTCTATGTATAGGAAGATGCAAGCTCTTGGGCTTGCTGGAATCATTTCTTTCATACACATCTAGATATCTGGGGCCAATCCTGCTTTCTTTATTGTTCACGTACTTATTCCTTGTTTACCATAAGAAATGGCTAATGTGGTGGATGGCCACCTCTCACATCCTCCCAGCTCCAAAGAGCTTGCTTACCATAAGGAAGCAGTTGATGTCTTCCAGATAGCAGGCTTTTTTTTCACTTGGGCTCAGAAATTTGCATTCGGAAAAGGCTTGTTTACTGGTAGAGTGTAGAGCAGAAAACATTTCATTGCACACTACCTAGAGCCTTTCACACTATAGAGAGCTTTCTGGAGGCTCACATCATAAAGAGTCTGCCTGTAATTCAGGAGACCCAGAGGTTCAATCCCTGGGTCGGGAAGATCCCCTGGAGAAGGAAATAGCAACCTACTCCAGTATTCTTGCCTGGGGAATCCCATGGATGGTGGAGCCTGGCGGCCTACAGTCCATGGGGTCGCAGATATTGAACATGACTGAGCAGCTAACACTACCCTAGAGCCTTGAGGCTGTTTGTGTCCTTCTGCTCAGGCTGCTGGCCGGCTCTTCCTGTTCTCAATTTTGGGTATCTAAGTTTCCTCTGATAATCACTTTGTTACTACAGTGCTTTATAAAATTTGCTATCACCCTGAACAAAGCCACTTCTATTTACTGTATGAACTCCTTACTAGATCTTCTGTTCCTATCCTCCCTGCAACGTATTCTCAACAAAGCAGACAGAATGATACTATGAAAATATGTCAGGTCATATTAAGACCTGTAAAGAATCTGTTTGTTAAGCAGGAGATGTGGGTTTGATCCCTGGGTTGGGAAGATCCCCTGGAAATGGAAATGGCCACCCACTCCAGTATTCTTCCCTGGGAAATCCCATGGACAGAGGAGCCTGGTGGGTTACAGATCATGGGGTCACAAAAGAATTGGACATGACTGAGTGTCTGAGCATATAGACCTGTGTACTAATGATCAGTTTTGTGGCCCAGCATCTCAGGATACTTATCAGTTTCAGGATTTAATTTTTTTTAAATGTGGGAACAGATTCTTTCAAACTTTTGAACCATTTTCACTAAGTTATCTTCTAAGTGGTGCATCTCATACGTGAGCTACCTCTTTTGAGAACAATTGTAACTCACTTTGCCCAGTAGTTTTTCCAGTAGTCATGTATGAATGTAACGAATTAAGACCCTTCAAATTCTCCAATTTGCTTGAAGGGGAGTGAAAGTCATGTCTTTACCACGTGTCTCAGTCTGCTTGGGTTGCCATTAATCCCTGTCACTGAGTCATGTGTGACTCTGTGACTCCATGGGCTGTAGCCTGCCAGGCTCCTCTGTCCAGGGGATTTCCCAGGCAACAGTACTGGAGTGGGTTGCCACTCCCTTCTCCATTGGATCTTCCTGACCCAGGGATCAAACCCACGTCTCCTGTGTCTCCTGCATTGCAGGGAGATTCTTTCCCCACTGAGCCATCAGGGAAGACCACCTTCTAAAGGCTTGGTGACTTAAATCAACCAAATTTGATTTTCTCATATTTCTGAAATCTGGAAGTCTTAGAGGGGGCAGCATCGTTGGTCTCTGGTGAGAAACCATTTTGCGGTTTGCAGGCGGCTACCATCTCACTGTGTATTCACATGGCAGAGAGAAAGAGCAAGCTGTCTGCTGTCTCTCCTTATAAGGGCACTAATCCATTTAACCCTAATTACCTTGCAAAGGCCCCATCTTCTAATATCATCACATTGGGGGTTAGAACTTCAATGTATGAATTTTGCAGGAACATGCATCAGCCCATGACATCGTAGTATACAAGATCTTTCACAGTCTGGACCTTGACCTAATTTGCTACCCATTTTTTAAAAAACTTATTCAGGTCTAACCTTTTCTGTATTTTTCTCTTCCTTGAAACTACTCAGGTATGCTCCTGCTTTGGGGTCCTTGCCCTGGCTATTCCTTTTTCCTCACATGGCCAAAAGTTTCATTTGCTTACTTTATTCAGGTATTTGCTCAACTGTCCATTTGTCAGAGATGACTTCTCTTAGCCAAAGTGCACCAGGACACAACTCTACTCAGCACTGGGCTTCTTGGCATGCTGCAGTGGGAGAGACAGCACACCATAGTGAGCTGTGTGGGGTACCAGGAAGAAGATGTTGGGAGACGCCTGTCCTGGGGCTCAAGTTTGGGTTAAGTAATTTAGAAGAGCTGTCAGTGAAGCCTGGTTTTGCTCTGAGGCTATCAGAAAGTAGGGGCAATTCCATAATTGGGTATCATAACCATTTCATAGTAAGAGGAATGAAGTGAGGCTAAAGCTATAATTGCAGAGTCAGCAAGAATTAAATGAAGTGAAGTCGCTCTGTAGTGTCCGACTCTTTTGCAACCCCATGGACTGTAGCCTACCAGGCTGCTCCCATAGGATTTTCCAGGCAAGAGTACTGGAGTGGGTTGCCATTTCCTCCTCCAGAAGATCTTCCCCACTGAGGGACCGAACCCGGGTCTCCCACATTGTAGGCAGACGCTTTACCATCTGAGCCACCAGGGAAGTCTAACTATTACTCATATTAGCTTGAAGAGGGGGATGTTTGGATATTTTTGTAATTTGCAGTTCTTTTATTTTTAGCTGTGCTTAGACGTTGCTATTTGATCTTGTTTTGCTCTTACTCTAATAGAGTTATAACAGTGGTCTTGTCTGATTTTAGTTATCTGTAAAATTGTTTATGTTCAGCCGGAAGGCGCTATGGCCATTTTCAGGCTGCTAGCAGTCCAGGGCCTTTTCTCATACTCAGCTTAAAATACAGCTTCTCATTATTTCTTTCCCCTTATACTACTGTATTTTATTTGTTCTTTTTCTTCATAGCGCATGTCAGTCCCCACCATAGTACAGTGAACACATGGTTTATTTGTTCACTGTCCACATTCTTCTATGTGTAAATTCCCATGAGAGTCAGTATTTGGATTCTCTAGTTTCATCCTCAATACCTTGTGTTATCCTAGAATACAAGAGATGTTCAATATATATTTGCTGAATGTATTTGTTCAATAACTTGATAATTTTCACAAACACACATTAAAAACAAATCAATTTATAAGACAAACAGAAGATGAATAAATATGATCTTCACAGTGTACGTATTAAATATAATTCAGATGTAAATAAAAGCACAGTGAATAAATGGTTACCAAATGGCATCTATTAGTAACAATGAATCCTGTATTACTATAAACAATGATGTGACTTTTACAACAAACCTCAAGTACTTGATTATCTTTTATACAAAGTAGAACTATCTTTTTTTAATCTCTGCAAGGAAAATTGGGATTAACATAGATATAAAAGTAATTCCCTGATTTGGGGCAGTCTGCTAGATACACTAATTAATACATGTGAATGACTTATTATATAACTTTTAAGAAAATCAAAATTACTAATTTGATAATATACATTCATCTGTTTTTTGCACACGTATCCAGTAAAGCTTTCTTTGAATAATTCTTATAAGTAAGTGAAAGGGAAGAAACTTTTATGACTTATATAGTTACCTTATTTAAGGCCACTGCCCATATTACTTCACTAATATGCTGCTTATGTTTAAGATGATGTATTGTGTGCATATGTGTGTGCTCATCCATTTTATGTGTGCATATGCATTCCTCGCTCACCGCCCAGTGAGCCGATCACTAGTACAGCAAACAGAACTGAGAAGCTCCTGCAAATGTTGCCAACTAGTGAATGCTCAGGGGTGCTGTCTGGAAAGTAGCTGGGTCAGCATGCCCTCAGTTATGAAATGAATTTTGTCTAAAATCCCTGAAGCCAGAGCTTCTTAAAACATTTCCTCTTTCTTTCTATTTTCCTCTTGATGGCTAATTATTATTAAAGAGATTTTATTAACTGGTTGTAAAAATTGAAAACATAAGATGTTAACATTTGAAGAAATGAAAAAATACAGTTCCTGTACTTCTAAGGCCTGTCTCTATAATCAGAGTCAATGAAAGAACTGATCTATCAGATTAGCCAAATCCAATAATAATCATACATACTAGCCATCATTTATCATCACTGTGTATCTGTTAATATGCTGAATGTTTTATATTCATTGTCTCCTTTAATTCTTACAGCACTGAGGGTCTATAATTCCCATGCTAAAGACTAAAGATCAGTGGATGGGAGATACCAAATTTTACCTTATAATTGGCAAAATAGGCATGTAAGCTGCAGTAGATAGAATTAAAACTCCTCAAAGAAGTCAGATGTTCTGAAGATGTTCCAATCCTCAGAAAGAACGAAAGTGTAGGTCACTCAGTCATGTCTGACCCTATGGTTTGTCCATGGAATTCTCTAGGTAAGAATACTGGAGGGTGTTGCCACTCCCTTCCCAGGGGAACTTCCCAACCCAGGAAGCCAAGTGAGGTCTCCTGCATCACAGGCAGATTCTTTACCATCTGAGCTACCATTTGCCTCTAATCTTCAGAACCTGTGACTTACTTTACATGGCAAAAGGGACTTCACAGGTAAAATTAAGGTTTGGGGGAAGAATTCAGTTCAGTTGAGTTGCTCAGTCATGTCTGACTCTTTGTGACCCCACGGACTGCAGCATGCCAGGCTTTCCTGTCCGTCACCAACTCCCAGAGCTTGCTCAAACTCATGTCCATTCAGTCAGTGATGCCATCCAACCATTTCATCCTCTGTCACCCCCTTCTCCTCCTCTCTTCAATCTTTCCCAGTATCTGGGTATTTTCAAATGAGTCAGTTCTTTGCATCAGGTGACCAAAGTATTGGAGCTTCAGCTTCAATATCAATCCTTCCAATGAATATTCAGGACTGATTTCCTTTAGGACTGACTGGTTTGATCTCCTTGCAGTCCAAGGTACTCTCAAGAGTCTTCTCCAACAGCACAGTTCAAACGCATCAATTCTTTGACACTCAGCTTTCTTCATGGTCTGACTCTCACATCCATACATGACCACTGCAAAAACCATAGCCTTGACTAGATGGACCTCTGTTGGCAAAGTAATGTGTCTGTTTTTTTACTATGCTGTCTAGGTTGGTCATAGCTTTTCTTCTAAGAAGCAAGCATCTTTTAATTTCATGGCTGCAGTCACCATCTGCAGTGATTTTGGAGCCCAGTAAAATAAAGTCTGTCACTGTTTCCATTGTTTCTCCATCTATTTGTCATGGAGTGATCATCGAAACCAGATGCCATGGAACCAGATGCCATGATCTTAGTATTTTGAATATTGAGTTTTAAGCCAACTTTTTCACTCTCCTCTTTCACTTTCATCAAGAGGTTTCTCTTCGTTTTCTGCTATAAGGGTGGTGTCGTGCATATATAAGGTTATTCATATTTCTCCCAGCAATCTTGATTCCAGCTTGCACTTCATCCAGCCCACCATTTCGCATGATGTATATAAGTTAAATTAGCAGGATGACAATATACAGCCTTGAAGTACTCCTTTCCCTATTTGGAGCCAGTCTGTTGTTCCATGTCCAGGTCTAACTGTTGCTTCTTGACCTGCATACAGATTTCTCAGGAGGCAGGTAAAGTGGTCTGGTATCACCATCTCTTAAAAAATTCTTCAGTTTGTTGTGATCTACACAGTCAAAGGTTTTGGCGTAGTCAATAAAGCAGAAGTAGATGTTTTTCTGGAACTCTCTTGCTTTTTTGATGATTCAATGCATGTTGGCAATTTGATCTTTGGTTCCTCTGCCTTTTCTGAATCCAGCTTGAGCATTTGGAAGTTCACGATTCACATACTGTTGAAACCTGGATTGGAGAAATTTGAGCTTTACCTTGCTGGTGTGTGAGATGACTGCAATTGTGAGGTAGTTTGAACATTCTCTGGCATTGCCCTTCTTTGGGATTGGAATGAAAACTGACCTTTTCCAGTCCTGGGGCCACTGCTGAGTTTTCCAGATTTGCTGGCATATTAAGTGCAGCACTTTTACAGCATCATCCTTTAGTATTTGAAATAGCTCAACTGGAATCCCATCACCTCCATTAACTTTGTTCATAGTGATGCTTCCTAAAGCTCACTTGCCTTCACATTCCAGGATGTCTGGCTCTAGGTGAGTGATCACATCTTTGTGGTTATCTGGGTCATGAAGCTCTTTTTTGTATAGTTCTTCTGTGTATTCTTGCCACCTTTTCTTAATATCTGCTGCTTCTACTAGGTCCATACTGTTTCTGTCCTTTATTGTTCCCATCTTTGCATGAAACATTCCCTTGGTATCTCTAATTTTCTTGAAGAGATCTCTAGTCTTTCCCATTCTATTGTTTTCCTCCATTTCTTTGCACTGATCACTTAGGTAGGCTTTCTTGTCTCTCCTTGCTATTCTTTGGAAATCTGCATTCAAATGGTTATATCTTTCCTTTTATCCTTTACCTTTAGCTTCTCTTTGTTCCTCTTTTTGGAGTAATAGATTATCCTAAATTCCAATATAGTCACAAAGTGAAGTGCTAGGCTCTCAATCTTTGCAACCCCATGAACTGTAGCCCATCAGACTTCTCTGCCCATGGGGTTTTCCAGGCAAGAATACTGGAGTAGATATCCATTCCCTTCTCCAAGGGATCTTCCTCACCCAGATATCAAACCCAGATCTCCTGCATTGTAGGCAGATTCTTTATCATTTGAACCACCAGGGAAGCCCTCCAATGTAATCACAAGGGTACTTATAAAAGGAAGACAGGAGCATCAGAGTCAGAGAATAGATGTGACTACAGAAGCGAAGGTTGAGATGATGTGCTCTGAAGAAAAAGAAAGAAGCCATGAGCCAAAGAAA
The DNA here is from genome assembly GCF_019320065.1 of Cervus canadensis. Lineage (NCBI taxonomy): Eukaryota > Metazoa > Chordata > Mammalia > Artiodactyla > Cervidae > Cervus > Cervus canadensis. The sequence goes on along the minus strand of NC_057411.1, from coordinate 26,464,525 downwards.
GAAGGTGGTCTCTAAATACTGTAAAAGGCAAGGACCAGATTTTCCTCTAGGGCCCCCAGCAGAAACACAGCGCTACTGAAACCTGGATTTTAGCCTGTAGAACTATTTCTGACCTCTGGACTTCTGACCTCTGGAACTATAAAATAATAGATTTGTGTTGTTTTATACCACTAAGCTTGTAATAATTTGTTACAGCAGAAATAGGAAACTAATGTATATAAACTAGGGTCTGTCTAACTCCTCTGCTCTATTGTCATAGGATAGGAAGTGTATTTTAGCTGGTTCACCAACTGGTTGGTTGCATCAGGCAAATTGGGCTGAAGGAAAGTAATAATCCCTCTTTTATTAATATAGGTCATATTATTTCTGCATGTTTGGACATTACTTCGTGAAACATGATCTTCCTTTGTTTCTATTGTATATGTGAAGGAAGTGTGTTCTTTCAATGAGTTGCACCAGAAGAAGTGATTTGTATGCTCTGTTCAAAATAGATCATCAATTTATTTAAGGATAAGTCATAAGCGATTTTAATATTGTACTAAGTCATCTGTTTATACTTATTGTATAACTGTTTAATCTACTAGTGTTAACATGCATGTTGATTTGTCCACTCAAGGTAATCTTTTGTGTGAATGTCTTGAAAAGTATGAAGGTGAAAACCCAGCTATAGTTAATGCTTCATCAAAACAAAGTTATAAACAGGGATAATTATAACCGTCTTTATCAGCAATCTTCCTTGAGCAGGTATCTCATTATGGGATTAACACTTTTTTCCCAGATGCCCATCCCTCTGGTAAGGTGATCTCAGGTGAACTGCCATCTTTAAGAGACAGAATCACAGTGTGCTAGTTTCTCTTCCATGTCGAAATGTGAAGTTTGTATCTTTCTGAATTATGGTCTTCTCTGGATATATGGCCAGGAGTGGGAATGCTGGATTATATGGCAACTCTATTTTTAGTTTCTTAAAGACCTTCTAAACAGTTCTCCATGCATGCTGAGTTGCTTCAGCCGTGTCTGACTCTGTGTGACCTCATGGAATGTAGCCCATCAGGTTCTCTGTCCGTGGGATTCTCCAGGCAAGAATAATGGAGTGGATTGCCATGCCTGTCTCCGGAGGATCTTCCCTACCTGGGAGTCAAACTCGTGTCTGCCTGCGTCTCCTCCATTCCAAGGGAATTCTTCACCCATTGAGCCACCTGAGAAGCCCCCTGTTCTCCATAGGGGCGGCGGCAATTCCCTTTCCTGCCAACGGTGTAGGAAGGTTGCCTTTTCTCCACACCCTCTTCAGCAGTTATTGTTTTTAGATTTTTTGATGATGACCATTCTGACCAGTATAGGTGATAGCTCATTGTAATTTTGCTTTGTATTTCTCTAATAATTAGTGATGTTGAGCATCTTTTTTTTTTTCTTTTTTGGCCATCTATATGTCTTCTTTGGAGAAATGTCTATTTAGATCTTTTACTCATTTTTTGATTGGGTTGTTTATTTTTGATATTGAGCTTCATTAGCTGTTTGTATATTTTGGAGATCAATCCCTTGTCCATTGCTTCTTTTGCAAATATTTTCTCTCATTCTGAGGGCTATCTTTTTGTTTTATTTATGGTTTCCTTTGCTGCACAAAAGCACTTAAGTTTAATTAAGTCCCATTTGTTTATTTTTGTTTTATTTCCATTACACCAGATGGTGGGATGAAAAATATCTTGCTGCAATTTATGTCAAAGACTGTTATGCCTGTGTTTTCTTTTAGAGTTTTGTAGTATCCAGCCTTATATTTAGGTCTTTAATCCATTTTGAGTTTATTTTTGTGTATGGTGTTAGGGAGTGTTCTAATTTCATTCATTTACATGTTTTCCCAGCACTGCTTATTAGAGAGACTTTCTTTTTTCCATTGTGTATTCTTACTTCCTTTGTCATAGATTAGGTGACCATAGGAAGATGGACTTTACATCCTGTTCCACTGATCTATATTTCTGTTTTTGTGCCAGTACCATACTGTTTTATTATTATAGCTTTGTTCATTGCAGTGCAATCTACAATAGCCAAGACAGGGGAGCAACCTAAATGTCCATCAACAGAGGAATGGATAAAGAAGATGTGGTACAGACACACAGCGGAATGTTAGTTGGCCTTACAAAGATGAATGAAGTCATAATGCATGTTGCAGCAACATGGATGGAACTAGAGATTGTCAAACTGAGTAACGTAGGTCAGAGAAAGACAAATAGCATATGATATTGCTTATATGTGGAATCTGAAAAAGGGTAAAAATGAGCTTGTCTTTGAAACATAAATAGAGATAGAGGTGTAGAAAACAAACCTATGGTTGCCATAGGGTAAGTTGGGGAGGGAAAATTGAGAGATTGGGATTGACATGTACAAACGACTATACATAAAATAGATAACTACTAAGAACCTACTGTATATCACAAAAAACTACTCAATACTCTGTAATGACCTATGTAGGGAAAGAAGCTGAGAAAAAGAGCTTTTATATATCTATTCACATAACTGATTCACTTTGCTGTAGAACAGAAACTAACAGAACATTTTTAATGAACTGTACTCCTATAAAAGTTTTTTTAGAAAATGAAGTTTCACAAAGATGGAAACTTTCTGAGGCAAAGTGATAAATGTCCTCATGCTGGGAGTGCCTCCTTTTACTTACCAAATACTTGCTATTTACTAAATATTGTAGAAGCCTAGATAACACTGCTGGGCAAACTAGACCAAGAGAGGAGTTTGCTTTCAAGTGTCCGGGATAAGAAAAAACAGTAACATAAAGATCGGAAGAAGTTTGTTGAAGAAAGAGTAGTCTAATTAAAAGTGAATATGTTGTGAGACCATCATCTGGTTCCAACAACAAGAATAGAAGAAAAAGTGGAGAAATAATGATCTCATAGTTAACTCATTTCAATATGAATGGATTAATGGGGGGTGGGATTTAGGTTTTAGGTAGGACAAGAGGAGAAATATTATTAACTACAGCTTTTACAAATTGGCTCATCTGTTTACTTGACACAGGCATTCACTAATGTGTTTTTTTTTTTTTTTTTCTGTTCCAAAGACTGAATCTCACAGGGACAAAGGCAGGACACAAACACTTCAACATAACGTGCTGAATTTGTCTTATGGCAGCAGAGAAAGTGTGCTTATCTTGCTGTATCTTTTAGCGTATACCATACAGGTTTCTATCAAAACTCCCCATTGAACATAGCATTTTCAAGAAAAATACTATGAACTCAGAAAGTAGCTTTGGCTGTTTGAGCATCAGGACTCTTTCTTTTAGCAAAATTGATACTAATCACTGTCTTTTGAAGGCAAGCTCATTTGAGACATTGGAAAATACATTTTCTACTACCAAGCAGATTTTTATGTCCTTCTCATCCAAACAGTATTATATTGAATGTCTGGAAAAGAAGTCTTGCTTGATTTAAATTTTGCTTCATTGTCTAAAGGTGAAATCTCAGGTTAAATATGCATTTCTAAAAAATCTGAATAAGTAACAGAGTTGATTTTTTTCTGTTAATACTTTTTAGTAATATAATATATGACATTGTGAGGGTTGCCTGACATTTCACCGTTAAGCAACTTAACTAATAAGTATTTTATATATAAGGATACTGCTAAGTAATCTACCTACTGGGGGTTGCCTGGAAATAATTGAAGATCAAATATGAGCCTGGCGCCTCCAACATGGTACCAGTGGTAAAGAATCCACCTGCCAATTCAGGAGATGTTAGAGACACAGATTCAATCCCTGGGTTGGGAAGATCCCCTGGAGGAGGAAATGGTGCTGCACTCCAGTGTTCTTGTCTGGAGAATCCCATGGACAGAGGAGTCTAGTGGGCTACAGTCCATGGGGTCACAAAGAGTCAGACATGACTGACCATCTGAGCATAGAAATATGAATCTCAGTTCAGTTCAATCACTCGGTCGTGTCTGATTCTTTGTGATCCCGTGGAATGCAGGATACCAGGCTTCCCTATCACCAACTCACAGAGTTTGCTCAAACTCATGTCCATCGAGTTGCTGATGCCATCCAAACTTTTCCTACTCTGTCATCCCCTTCTCCTCCTGTTTTCAATCTTTCCCAGTATCAGGATCTTTTCCAATGAGTCAGTTCTTCACATCAGGTGGCCAAAATATTGGAGCTTCAGCTTCAGCATCAGTCCTTCCAATGAACACCCAAGACTGATCTCTTTTAGGATGGACTGGTTGGATCTCCTTGCAGTCCAAGGGACTCTCAGGAGTCTTCTCTAACACCACAGTTCAAAAGCATCAATTCTTCGGCACCCAGCTTTCTTTATGATCCAACTCTCACATCTATACATGACTACTGGAAAAACCATAGCTTTGACTGGACAGATCTTTTTTGGCAAAGTAATGTCTCTGCTTTTTAATATGCTGTCTAAGTTTGTTATAGCTTTTCTTCCAAGGAGTAAGCATCTTTTAATTTCACGACTGCAGCTATCATCTGCAGTGATTTTGGAGCCCAAGAAAATAAAGTCTGTCACTGTTTCCATTGTTTTGCCATGTTTTTCCATTCCGCATCTATTTCCCATGAAATGATGGGACCAGATGCCATGATCTTAGTTTTTTGAGTGTTGAGTTTTAACCCAGGTTTTTCACTCTCCTCTTTCACTTTCATCAGGAGGTTCTTTAGCTTCTCTTCACTTTCTGCCATAAGGATGGTGTCATCTGCATATCTGAAGTTATTGATATTTCTCCTGGCAATCTTGATTCCACCTTAAGCTTCATCCAGCCTGATATTTCAACTGATGTACTCTGCATAATCTTACATAAAGACATTAAGAAAGTTTTTTTTCTCTTCTTGATCTTTTATGATCTTTTAAAATAGGCACTACTTTCACTCTTTGGGAGAGATTTCAGCTTCTTTCCTTTCATCATAAAGAGGTAGGAATCACCCCAGTACTTCTACCTGAAATTGTGTTTCAATAAACTTTTTGAGGGTTTGATTGGCTAGCAGTAATGTTATAGCTTGAGGTCTTCTGGTGGGGTTAGGAGGACAGAAGGGAGGATGTCTATTCCTTTTATTGTTTCACTTGGAAGAATTTAGGGCCCATGGCGACTGTCCAAACACAATTCTCTTTTATTATTTTATTGAGGACAATATTGTGCAAGTTTTCCTTTAATCTTTCATATGTTAGAAGTTCATTCATGCTTATATGCTTCCACTTATTCAGTAGATACTCTTCTAAGCTATAGGGATATAGCAGTGGATAAAATTAGACAAATCTTTAACTTTACGGAAATTACATTCCAGTGAAGATGTCATTTCATGAGGGAATTTGCCAATTTTGCATAATCATCTCCTATCCTTCCTTACTACAGATATATGACATATCATTTGGAAAGGGTTCAAAGATCTTGTATCAGTTCAGATCAGTTCAGTTGCTAAGTCATGACTGACTCTTTGTGACCCCATGAATCACAGCACGCCAGGCCTCCCTGTCCATCACCAACTCCCGGAGTTTACCGAAACTCATGTCCATTGAGTTGGTGATGCCATCCAACCATCTCATCCTCTGTTGTCCCCTTCTCCTTCTGCCTTCAATCTTTCCCAGCATCAGGGTCTTTTCAAATGAGTCAGCTCTTCGCATCAGGTGGCCAAAGTATTGGAGTTTCAGCTTCAACATCAGTCCTTCCAAAGAACACTCAGGATTGATCTCCTTTAGGATGGACTGGTTGGATCTCATTGCAGTCCAAGGGACTCTCAAGAGTCTTCTCCAACACCACAGTTCGAAAGCATCAATTCTTCTGTGCTCAGCTTTCTTTATAGTCCAACTCTCACATCCATACATGACTACTCTCACATACATACATGACGCCTTGACTAGGCAGAGCTTTGTTGACAAAGTAATGTCTCTGCTTTTCTATATGCTGTCTAGGTTGGTCATAATTTTCCTTCCAAGGAGTAAGTGTCTTTTAGTCTCATGGCTGCAATTACCATCTGCAGTGATTTTGGAGCCCCCAAAAATAAAGTCAGCCATTGTTTACACTGTTTCCTGATCTATTTGCCATGAAGTGACAGGACCGGATGCAATTTTACTTAATCTCATATTGTTTTCCCAGGAGAATGAAAAATAGTACATGGGGTTGTCAGAGAGATTATTTAGGCCCCCAGTAGAGGCTATTGCCAGGATTTTTTTTTTTTTAACGATAGAGAGTTTACCATTCACTGCCTGTGTTTACTCAGAATCCTGACTGCAGGAGACAGAAATCAAAATCAAATTAGCCAAGTAAAATGGGCAAATTAGTTCTTGGAAGAATTAGGTAGGGAATGCTAAGGGTAGAATATTGGGGGACACAGAACATGCAAACAATGCTGAAATCTCTGTTTCTCTCTATTTGTCTCTCTCTCTGGTCTCCAGACTCTGGTTCTTCGTGCACATTAGTCTCATTCTATCCTTATGCAGACAGCCTTTGTCCAGGTGACTCTCCTGGATTTCATGTGATGCCTTATACAGAGTAGGTGTACTTTACATCTAGAGAAAGGGACAATCTTTGAATGAGGGAAATCTCTATACTCTGGAGAAAATTCATGGCTACAGAGAACTATAGGATTGTATTATTTCTGCTCAGGGATCCTAGATTGTGCATAAAATTCCTGTGTGCTTTGGTACACGGGGACCACAGCATGTGACTTTGACAACATGAAGTTGGGCAGGCAGGCACAATTCCTAGAGAAAATGTTGCTGTTACCTATTTCTCTACTTTCAAATTCAGCACTGGCAGGTTTAAACACTGTTCATGAAGCATCTCTCCCTGGCTCTCCTTCTTTCTGCTGACCCTTCTTTCTCTCAGTTTGAGGTCAAAGAAGAGAAGAATGAAGAGGGAGAGAAAACGCAACTGCTGCTGCAGATGTATATGTGTGTGTCTGTGTGTGTGTGTGTAGTGCATGCAGGTGTGTGTTTATGTCTGCGCATGTGTGTGTCTGTGTGTGTGTGTGTAGTGCATGCAGGTGTGTGTTTGTATATGTGTGTCTCTGTGTGTGTGTGTGTAGTGCATGCAGGTGTGTGTTTGTATATGTGTGTGTCTGTGTGTGTGTGTGTAGTGCATGCAGGTGTGTGTTTGTATATGTGTGTGTCTGTGTGTGTGTAGTGCATGCAGATGTGTATTTGTGTCTGCGCATGTGTGTGTCTGTGTGTGTGTGTGTAGTGCATGCAGGTGTGTGTTTGTATATGTGTGTGTCTGTGTGTGTGTGTGTAGTGCATGCAGGTGTGTGTTTATGTCTGCACACGTGTGTGTCTGTGTGTGTGTGTGTAGTGCATGCAGGTGTGTGTTTATGTCTGTGCACGTGTGTGTCTGTGTGTGTGTGTGTAGTGCATGCAGGTGTGTGTTTATGTCTGCGCACGTGTGTGTCTGTGTGTGTGTGTAGTGCATGCAGATGTGTGTTTGTATATATGTGGGTCTGTGTGTGTCTGTGTATGTGTAGTGCATGCAGATGTGTGTTTGTATATGTGTGGGTCTGTGTGTGTGTAGTGCATGCAGATGTGTATTTATGTCTGTGCATGTGTGTGTCTGTGTGTGCATGTGTAGTGCATGCAGATGTGTGTTTGTATATGTGTGGGTCTGTGTGTGTGTAGTGCATGCAGATGTGTGTTTATGTCTGTGCATGTGTGTGTCTGTGTGTGTATGTGTAGTGCATGCAGATGTGTATTTATGTCTGTGCATGTGTGTGTCTGTGTGTGTATGTGTAGTGCATGCAGATGTGTGTTTATATATGTGTGGGTCTGTGTGTGTGTAGTGCATGCAGATGTGTATTTATGTCTGTGCGTGTGTGTGTCTGTGTGTGTATGTGTAGTGCATGCAGATGTGTGTTTGTATATGTGTGGGCCTGTGTGTGTGTAGTGCATGCAGATGCGTATTTATGTCTGTGCATGTGTGTGTCTGTGTGTAGTGCAGGCAGATGTGTGTTTATGTCTGTGTCTGTGCATGTGTATGTGTGTCCAAACATATAGATATGTATAGCTTGTTATTATGAAAAGATAAATACCACTTTAAACTTTCAATCATATGAACAAAAACTTTAATAAAAAAGATTATAAACATTATGTTTATAATTAACATTATGCAGCAAAGGATAGCCACCTTTCATTCTTTCCTCCTCAAGTTCGTTGAACTCCAATTCGCAGTGTGGGCGTTGGAGATATCAGTTACAAGCCATTCTGGATGAATCCAAGTGTGAAGAAAATAATCTTTGCTTCTACTTCTAAATGCAAGGGTTCTAAATTGAGAGTATTAAATGGGCTACTTTCTCTGAGTTGAATTTTCTGTGGAGGAAAAAGCTTCAATGAATTTAATTGGTTGTTTAGTGGAGTGAGAAATATTAAACTGCTAACTCCATGGAGACATAGCCTTTCTATACAGCTTTGGGACGTGTCTTGAGTATAAAATAAAACTCAGTTATACTGGATTGTCACTGATTCAAAGTATAAGATTATTTGAACAGGTACTAACCTGTCCCCATCTCATATCAGTTCTAGTTGGATCTAATTAAGCAACTAAATATTGTAAGTTTTTAAGAAATATGTGATTGCCTTATGGGGAGAAGGTGTCTTCTCTCAAGCAAGTAGCTTAAAAATGCAGTTGATACAAACAAGCAATACTCACTCCAGGTTTCTGAATATAAAGTACGTGTATGTAAAATGAATTTAATAAAAATTGTGCTCTTAATTTTAAAATTTCACTTAATGGGTTTCTAAAATCTTTAGCATCATCATTTTTATGAACACTACCTCAAAAAGATTATATAATAATTTGATGAGGCTGCCACTCTTTTCTTGCATAGGTTACAATTACTGAGATTTTCATAACTGTGAATTCAGTAGGGGAAATTTTTTCAACATCAATTGCCTTCACGCATAAGATCCTAGACATTAACTTATACATTCACTAAAGTTGAACAACAAACACAAAGTCTTATTGACAGATTACTATTTATGAGACTGAGAGTCATAAAAATCAGACCAGGTTTCCACTAATACTTTTTAGAAGTTTATCACCTATGAAAGAATTGTAAGTCCTCATGACAATTTTAGTATAAAAAGCAGAACATTTTGCTTTGTTTCATGCTTTCTTTTGCTGACTAAAACAAACCAGTCAGATGGCCAATAGGCACATTAAAGGATGTTTCAGTTCAGTTCAGTCTCTCAGTCGTGTCTGACTCTTTGCAACCCCATGAACCGCAGCACACCAGGTCTCCCTGTCCATCACCAACTCCTGGAGTTTATTCAAACTCATGTCCATTGAGTCGGTGATGCCATCCAACCTTCTCATCCTCTGTTGTCCCCTTCTCCTCCTGCCCTCAATCTTTCCCAGCATCAGGGTCTTTTCAAATGAGTCAGCTCTTCGCATCAGGTGGCCAAAGTTTTGGAGTTTCAGCTTCAGCATCAGTCCTTCCAATGAACACCTAGGACTGATCTCCCTTAGGATGGACTGGTTGGATCTCCTTGCAGTCCAAAAGACTCTCAAGAGTCTTCTCCGACACCACAGTTCAAAAGCATCAATTCTTCTGAACTCGGCTTTCTTTATAGTCCAAATCTCACATCCATACATGACTATTGGAAAAACCATAGCCTTGACTAGACAGACCTTTGTTGACAAAGTGATGTCTCTGCTTTTTAATATGCTATCTAGGTTGGTTATAACTTTTCTTCCAAGGAGTAAGCATCTTTTAATTTCATGGCTGCAGTCACCATCTGCAGTGATTTTGGAGCCCAGAAAAATAAAGTCAGCTACTGTTTCCCCATCTATTTGCCGTGAAGTGATGGGACCGGATGCCATGATCTTAGTTTTCTGAATGTTGTGCTTTAAGCTTTAAGCCAACTTTTTCACTCTTCTCTTTCACTTTCATCGAGAGACCCTTTAGTTCTTCTTCTCTTTCTGCTGTAAGGGTGATTTCATATGTGTATCTGAGGTTATTGATATTTCTCCCAGCAATCTTGATTCCAGCTTGTACTTCCTCCAGCCCGGCATTTCTCATAATGTACTCTGCATATAAGTTAAATAAGCAGGGTGACAATATACAGCCTTGATGGACTCCTTTTCCCATTTGGAACCAGTCTGTTGTTCCATGTCCAGTTCTAACTTTTGCTTCCTGATCTGCATACAGGTTTCTCAAGAGGTAGGTCAGGTGGTCTGGTATGCCCATCTCTTTCAGAATTTTCCATAGTTTATTATTTACAGAAATGCAAATTAAAAGTACAATGTGGTATCCCTTCACACAGGTCAGAATGTTCGTCGTTAAAAGTTTATAGATAGTAAATGCTGGAGACAATGTAGAGAAAAAGGAACCCTCTTTCCCTGTTGATGGGAATAAAGGGAGAACAGCATGAAGTTTCCTTAGAAAACTAAAACTAGAGATACCATATGATCTAGCAATACCATTCCTGAGCATATATTCAGAGAAATTAAAAAAGATGCATGCACCCAAATGTTCATAGCAGTACTATTTACAATGGTCAAGACATGAAAGTAACCTAAACGCCCATCGAATGGATAAATAAGATGTTTTATATATATATATATGTGTGTGTGTATATATATACACACACAACAAATATATATACACACATACAAATATATATACATGATATATACATGCATACACACACAATGGAATATTCCTCAGTCATAAAAATGAATGAATAATGCTATTTGCAGCAACATGGATGGATCTATAGATTATCATACTAAGTGAAGTGAGACAAAGGCAAATAACATATGACTCACTTATATGTAGAGTCTAAAATAAATAATACAAATGAACTCATTTACAAAACAGAAATAGACCCACAGACATATAAAACAAACTTATGGTTGCCATACAGGGAAAGTAGGGGAAGGATAAATTAAGACTTGGGGATTAACACATATATACTACTGAAAGTAAAGTCACTCAGTCGTGCCCGACTCTTTGCAACCCCATGGACTGTAGCTCTCCAGGCTCCTCAGTCCATGGGATTCTCCAGGCAAGAACACTGGAGTGGGTTGCCATTTCCTTCTCCAGGGGATATTCCCGACCCAGGGATCGAACCCGGGTCTCCTGCATTGTAGGCAGACACTTTACCATCTGAGCTACCAGGGAAGCCCATATATACTACTAACTATATATAAAATAGATAAACAACAAGGACCTACCAGATAGCATGAGGAACTGTATTCAGTGTCTTGCAATAACCTATAATAGAAAATAATCTGAAAAAGAATATACATATGTGTATATTTTTATTTATTTATTTATTTTTATTTTTATTTATTTTTATTTTTTATTTTTTGTCATACATTGATATGAACCAGCCATAGATTTACACGTATTCCCCATCCCGATCCCCCCTCCCACCTCCCTCTCCACCCGATTCCTCTGGGTCTTCCCAGTGCACCAGGCCGGAGCACTTGTCTCATGCATCCCACCTGGGCTGGTGATCTGTTTCACCATAGATAGTATACATGCTGTTCTTTTGAAATATCCCACCCTCACATTCTCCCACAGAGTTCAAAAGTCTGTTCTGTATTTCTGTGTCTCTTTTTCTGTTTTGCATATAGGGTTATCGTTACCATCTTTCTAAATTCCATATATATGTGTTAGTATGCTGTAATGTTCTTTATCTTTCTGGCTTACTTCACTCTGTATAAGGGGCTCCAGTTTCATCCATCTCATTAGGACTGGTTCAAATGAATTCTTTTTAACAGCTGACTAATATTCCATGGTGTATATGTACCAGAGCTTCCTTATCCATTCATCTGCTGATGGGCATCTAGGTTGCTTCCATGTCCTGGCTATTATAAACAGTGCTGTGATGAACATTAGGGTACACGTGTCTGGTTTCAGATCTGGTTTCCTCAGTGTGTATTCCCAGCAGTGGGATTGCTGGGTCATATGGCAGTTCTATTTCCAGTTTTTTTCCATAGCGGCTGTACTAGTTTGCAATCCCACCAACAGTGTAAGAGGGTTCCCTTTTCTCTACACCCTCTCCAGCATTTATTGCTTGTAGACTTTTGGATAGCAGCCATCCTGACTGGCGTGTAATGGTACCTCATTGTGGTTTTGATTTGCATTTCTCTAATAATGAGTGACGTTGAGCATCTTTTCATGTGTTTGTTAGCCATCTGTATGTCTTCTTTGGAGAAATGTCTGTTTAGTTCTTTGGCCCATTTTTTGATTGGGTCATTTATTTTTCTGGAATTGAGCTGCAAGGAGTTGCTTGTATATTTGAGATTATCCTTTGTCTGTTGCTTCATTTGCTATTAATTTTCTCCCAATCTGACGGCTGTCTTTTCACCTTACTTATAGTTTCCTTTGTAGTGCAAAAGCTTTTAAGTTTCATTAGGTCCCATTTGTTTATTTTTGCTTTTATTTCCAATATTCTGGGAGGTGGGTCATAGAGGATCTTGCTGTGATTTATGTCGGAGAGTGTTTTGCCTATGTTCTCCTCTAGGAGTTTTATAGTTTCTGGTCTTACATTTAGATCTTTAATCCATTTTGAGTTTATTTTTGTGTATGGTGTTAGAAAGTGTTCTAGTTTCATTCTTTTACAAGTGGTTGACCAGTTTTCCCAGCACCACTTGTTAAAGAGGTTGTCTTTTTTCCATTGTATATCCTTGCCTCCTTTGTCAAAGATAAGGTGTCCATAGGTTCGTGGATTTATCTCTGGGCTTTCTATTCTGTTCCATTGATCTATATTTCTGTCTTTGTGCCAGTACCATACTGTCTTGATGACTGTGGCTTTGTAGTAGAGTCTGAAGTCAGGCAGGTTGATTCCTCCAGTTCCATTCTTCTTTCTCAAGATTATTTTGGCTATTCGAGGTTTTTTGTATTTCCATACAAATTGTGAAATTCTTTGGTCTAGTTCTGTGAAAAATACCGTTGGTAGCTTGATAGGGATTGCATTGAATCTATAGACTGCTTTGGGTAGAATAGCCATTTTGACAATATTGATTCTTCCAAATCCATGAACACGGTATGTTTCTCCATCTGTTTGTGTCCTCTTTGATTTCTTTCATCAGTGTTTTATAGTTTTCTATGTATATGTCCTTTGTTTCTTTAGGTAGATATACTCCTAAGTATTTTATTCTTTTTGTTGCAATGGTGAATGGTATTGTTTCCTTAATTTCTCTTTCTGTTTTCTCATTGTTAGTATATAGGAATGCAAGGGATTTCTGTGTGTTAATTTTATATCCTGCAACTTTACTATATTCATTGATTAGCTCTAGTAATTTTCTGGTAGAGTCTTTAGGGTTTTCTATGTAGAGGATCATGTCATCTGCAAACAGTGAGAGTTTCACTTCTTCTTTTCCTATCTGGATTCCTTTTACTTCTTTTTCTGCTCTGATTGCTGTGGCCAAAACTTCCAACACTATGTTGAATAGTAGTGGTGAGAGTGGGCACCCTTGTCTTGTTCCTGATTTCAGGGGAAATGCTTTCAATTTTTCACCATTGAGGGTGATGCTTGCTGTGGGTTTGTCATATATAGCTTTTATTATGTTGAGGTATGTTCCTTCTATTCCTGCTTTTTGGAGAGTTTTAATCATAAATGAGTGTTGAATTTTGTCAAAGGCTTTCTCTGCATCTATTGAGATAATCATATGGTTTTCATCTTTCAATTTGTTAATGTGGTGTATTACATTGATTGATTTGCGGATATTAAAGAATCCTTGCATTCCTGGGATAAAGCCCACTTGGTCATGGTGTATGATTAATACCCCACTCACAACTATGGATAGATCAACTAAACAGAAAATTAACAAGGAAACACAAACCTTAAATGACACAATGGACCAGCTAGACCTAATCGATATCTATAGGACATTTCACCCCAAAACAATCAACTTCACCTTTTTCTCAAGTGCACACGGAACCTTCTCCAGAATAGATCACATCCTGGGCCATAAATCTGGTCTTGGAAAATTCAAAAAAATTGAAATCATTCCAGTCATCTTTTCTGACCACAGTGCAGTAAGATTAGATCTCAATTACAGGAAAAAAATTGTTAAAAATTCAAACATATGGAGGCTAAATAACACGCTTCTGAATAACCAACAAATCATAGAAGAAATCAAAAAAGAAATCAAAATATGTACAGAAATGAATGAAAATGAAAACACAACAACCCAAAACCTATGGGACACTGTAAAAGCAGTGCTAAGGGGAAGGTTCATAGCATTACAGGCTTACATCAAGAAACAAGAAAAAAGTCCAAATAAATAACCTAACTCTACACCTAAAGCAACTAGAGAAGGAAGAAATGAAGAACCCCAGGGTTAGCAGAAGGAAAGAAATCTTAAAAATCAGGGCAGAAATAAATGCAAAAGAAACTAAAGAGACCATAGCAAAAATCAACAAAGCTAAAAGCTGGTTTTTTGAAAAAATAAACAAAATTGACAAACCATTAGCAAGACTCATTAAGAAACAAAGAGAGAAGAACCAAATTAACAAAATTAGAAATGAAAATGGAGAGATCACAACAGACAACACTGAAATACAAAGGATCATAAGAGACTACTACCAGCAGCTCTATGCCAATAAAATGGACAACTTGGATGAAATGGACAAATTCTTAGAAAAGTATAACTTTCCAAAACTGAACCAGGAAGAAATAGAAGATCTTAACAGACCCATCACAAAGCAAGGAAATCGAAACTGTAATCAAAAATCTTCCAGCAAACAAAAGCCCAGGACCAGATGGCTTCACAGCTGAATTCTACCAAAAATTTAGAGAAGAGCTAACACCTATCTTACTCAAACTCTTCCAGAAAATTGCAGATGAAGGTAAGCTTCCAAACTCATTCTATGAGGCCACCATCACCCTAATTCCAAAACCAGACAAAAATGCCACAAAAAAAGAAAACTACAGGCCAATATCACTGATGAACATAGATGCAAAAATCCTTAACAAAATTCTAGCAAACAGAATCCAACAACATATTAAAAAAATCATATGTGTATATTTTTATATATATATACATAATTAAGTCATTTTGCTGACATCTGAAACTAACACAATATTGTAAATAAACTATATTTCAATTAAAAGTGCATTTTTGAAGAAACAGATAAGCTCATTTTAAATTTCATGTGGCAAAGCAGACTGTTTTCATTAATATTTTTAAGATGTTCATCAAGAAATAATTCTAAGTTCTTATGACAATTTTAATGTTAAAAACATTTTGCTTTTTTATGCTTTCTTTTGATTAAAAAAAGTTATCTCTCAACAATCTTGAAAAATAAAAATGAGGATAGAAAAGTTGATTACATGATTTCAAGATTTACCAATCTATAGATATTAAAAGACAGTATCTTACAAAGATAGACATATAGATCAATGAAGTTCAGAAATAGACCAAATGTATATGGTCAGCTGATTTTTAATAAAGATACTTAGGCATTCAAATAAAGGAAAAAATAATATTTTCAACAAACGTTAGTAGAACAACTGTATATTTGTACAAATAAAATGAATCTCAAACTTTACTTCATACCATATTAAAAAAGTGACTTGAAATAAATCATAGACCTAAACATAAGAGCAAAGATGATAAAACTTCTGGAAAAAAAAATGTAACCTAAATATTTACTCAAGAGAAAGAAAAATATTTGTATATTCAAAGACTTGTATGTAAATATTCATAACCACATTATTCATAATAGCCAAATAGTGGAAAAACTCAAATGTCCATTAACTAGTGAATGGATAAATCATTTGTGATATAGCTTTCCTTAGAAACTGCTAAGAAATAAATGTGATTGATATGAAAATAGGCCTGAAAAATATTAATCTCACAATTTTATACCAAAAGCAAGAAGTAAAAAAAAAAAGAAAACACCAAGACTACATGCTGGATTGCATTTATTTGAAATTCTAGAAAAGGCAAAAATACAAAGTCAGAAAGCAAATCAGTGGTTGCCTAAGGCTGTAGGCAAGGGGGAGAATTCATTGCAAAGGGGCATGAAAACACTTTTAGAGAGCCATTTTACATCGTGATTACAATGATGAGTCTACAACTACTAAAATTCAAATAAGTGTATTTTATTATATGTAAATTTCATATACAAAGCCATTTAAAGTGTGGGGGAGGAGGGAATGACGGGCCTGAAGTGCCACTGACACATGTTAAATGACAAACTATTTGTAGCAACATGGATGGATCTAGAGATTATCATATTAAGTGAAGTGAGACAAAGGCAAATATCATATGACATCACTTATATGTAGAGTCTAAAATAAATACTACAAATGAACTTATTTACAAAACAGAAGAAAAAATAACAAAGTTGTATCTTTAAAGCGGTTATTTTTAAATATCTTCCTATCTTTTGGATGAAAAAGCAATTTTTATAGCAGAGACTGTCTGAATTAGCCCTTCCCATTCTTTCCCCATCAGCTGTAATAATGGCCCTGTAAAGCATTATTAGCAGATATAAAATGAATACAAAGTAAAACCTGGTTTCTTCAACACTATCTACTAATGGTAACAAACAGAAGGGTTGTAACCTCACATCACGAACTTTTAAAAAGTGACTATGATTCAATTAACTAAAAAATATTAAGTAAAAAGTGACCACGAGGGACTTCTTCGGTGGTCCAGTGATTAACAATCCACCTTCCAATGCAGGGGACATGGGTTCAATCCCCGGTCCTCTGGGAATTAAGATCCCAAATGCCTTGGGGCAACTAAGCCTGTATGCCACAAGAAAGACCCAGCATAGCAAAAAAAGAGAAAAAGTGACCATTAAAAGTAGAAGCTTTGAAAACTCTGGTGTGGTATAGTGGGAAAAGGCCCTCAACTTCACCCCATCCCTATCGATTGGCAGATTCATGAAGATTCTCATGAAGGCTTTCTACTTGTGAAAATGTGGCCTAGGGTTTAAGTGGGAAGATCTGCGAAAAGATGAAAATCCCCTCGGAGGGAAGAATGGCTGCCAAAATTTGCCACCTTATAGGTCTGCGGAAGTGAGGTAGATGAGAAAAAAATTGACAGGAGATAATTGTACTTATGGTCAAGGAGGCCCTAGTACTTGACTTTCCTCTGGTTCTCAAGGACAAAACCATGATCAAGTCCTCTAGAAGGAATTGTCCCAATGCACCCTCGAGTTCCCTCTCTCTCTCTGAACATTGGCTAGAATTCAACTCCCAGTCCTACTTAAGTTCATTAGAGTAAAGTTAAATGAATTGAAGTTATGCTACATAGAATGCTAAAGAGAAGTCATTCAAACTATATGGAGAGACAAGAAATAGTGTATATAGCACTGTCTAATTTAAGTATGAAACAAATACAAGGAAATGGCATGACAACTAAACATTGTCATTGTTAAACAGGGTCATTGGGTATAAAAATATCATGAATTCTGTAAGGTAAGAAACCACAACCTATAGAAGAAAAGAGTATCCTTGAGTACTTCGTGTTGTAGAAGAAAATAATGATAATATAATTTCATTAAACAACTTCTGAAATCTGAAACAAGAGAAGAATGAGATAGAAAAATCAGTTCCAAACCAAGGAAAAATATCTAAATATGATGGAAACAGCAAGTAATATATTAGACGTGGTTGACAGATAAATAAATGACTTGATGCAAAACCTTGAGATAATCATAGTTAATATAGAAGGAAAAATAGAAACTGAAGAGATCATTTTATTTTTTCCTTTCCAATATGTATGCTCTTTCTTTCTCTACACTTCCTTCTTTTTTGGCACTGTCTAGGACTTCCAGGGAAATAACGAATGGGTCGTTGAGAGGACAAACTCGCCTATTCCTTAACTTAGAGGGAAAGTATTCAGGCTTTCACCATTTCTCAGATTTTTTCTGATGAGGTTCTCAGACCTCAGTGTCCAGTTGCATTTGGCAGTATTCAAAAGCATTCAGAATGAATCATTATTTTTAAGTTTCCTTTCTAGTCATCCCATATATCTCAGACCTTACAGACCTTCCTTTATAAATAAGAGATGAAATAGAAATTAATTCCAGTGATTTGCAGAAAAACCCAAATAGTTTCTTGGACTTTTTGTAGGCTTAGCCAATATGAATATATTCACAAATAAATTGTTCTTGTTTTATTCATTGGAAATCACAGGTAAACCGTTTTATTTTCCCCTTCCTCTCATAAATACTAGGATCTTTATAAATCTTCAAATAGCTAGACTTTCAATACAGTCTCATAAAGATTTTAAAATTCTATCTCATTTCACTTCCTAAACATTAAGGGTGTGTAGGCATGGGACTGAAACATTTTATAACTAGGACATATGAAGTGTTAGGTTGTTCCAAGGACTGTTACTGTGGAGAATATACCATCTGTCTTTACTGTGAACACATTGTGACTATCTAGTTGGTGAAAAGGATTGGAGCCATCTTTAGGAATTCATTCATGCTGTTGACCTATGCAAAGAGTCCTAGGACAGTCATTTTGTGTTTTGTGATTTTGCTATTGATATCTCTGTCCTAGGTCCTGAAGAATGGATGTGGTTGTTCTTTCACTGCTGCAGGGTGAGATAGGCCACCTATGTTTTAGAGTTATCTATTTATTTAGATTGCCAGGAGAAATATCAATAACCTCAGATATGCAGATGACACCATCCTTATGGCAGAAAGTGAAGAGGAACTAAAATGCATCTTGATGAAAGTGAAAGAAGAGAGTGAAAAAGTTGGCTTAAAGCTCAATATTCAGAAAACTAACATCATGGCATCTGGTCCCATCACTTCATGGGAAGTAGATGGGGAAACAGTGGAAACAGTGTCAGACTTTATTTTGGGGGGCTCCAAAATCACTGCAGATGGTGATTGCAGCCATGAAATTAAAAGACACTTACTCCTTGGAAGGAAAGTTATGATCAACCTAGATAGCATATTAAAAAGTAGAGACATTACTTTGTCAACAAAGGTCTGTCTAGTCAAGGCTGTGGTTTTTCCAGTGCTCATGTATGGATGTGAGAGTTGGACTGTGAAGAAAGCTGAGTGCCGAAAAATTGATGCTTTTGAACTGTGGTGTTGGAGAAGACTCTTGAGAGCCCCTTGGACTGCAAGGAGATCCAACCAGTCCATCCTAAGGGAGATAAGTCCTGGGTGTTCATAGGAAGGACTGATGCTGAAGCTGAAACTCCCATACTTGGGCCACCTGATGTGAAAAGTTGACTCATTGGAAAAGACCCTGACGCTGGGCAAGATTGAGGGCAGGAGGAGAAGGGGACGACACAGGATGACATGGCTGGATGGAATCACTGACTCAATGGACATGAGTTTTAGTGGACTCCGGGTGTTGGTGATGGACAGGGAGTCCTGGCATGCTGCAATTCATGGGGTCGCAAAGAGTGGGACACGTCTGAGCGACTGAACTGAACTGAACTGATTTATTGTCTGAAGAAGTAGTATTCAACTGCTACTTTACCTTATAAGGCTACAGCTAACAAACATTTCTTTCTTTTTCTCCTGTCTATTTCCCAGATATTCTGAAAATAGAAATAACTGTTAGTTACTCCTCTCAGATTATTTCGTGTATCATTTCTTTATCTACCTGCCACAACTAAGACAATCATGCTGTTCATTCATTTCTCTCATAACCAGATCCACTCCATCTGAATATCAAGAATAAGACACATAATAATGTACTTTATTCTTCCCTGCTCATAAATTGATTATTTCAATAATTACTAAAATAAAAGGACTTAACCAAAATAATGTATTTATCTATAATTTCTCATACCTTTATTAATTTCTTCCTTCCTTCTTTCAATCTACATATATGTGAAAAACTTACTGTCTATATTTGTGATATACTGTTCTTTAGCATTGAAGAAGAAACAGTAATAATAACGATAAGAATAATGAATATTAATCCTTTAAAACATATAATTAAAATGGGAGACAGAAACAAAACAAAATGAAGAAAAAGAAATGTTGTGTGTGATGCAAAGAAGTAAAAGAAGAGATTTTCTTAAACATGGAGACAAACAAAATAGCTTTTAAACAAATGAAAGAGGAAAGTGTTCCTAGTTGTTTATAAGTTTCTAAAATGTGTAAGATCATACAGGCAATGCTAGGAGTAAGAAACATAGCCATACTGTCAATTGCATCTGACTTTAAATTAAATGGGCTATTCCATATCCTGACACTTATCTTTTGCAGAATAATACAGAAAACTACTTCATAGAGAAGAGAACACAGTTTCAACACAAAGCAACCTGGGACCTGAAAAATCCCTGGATCTCAGAGTCCCCAGAGCTGTGAAATTTCCGAAGAAATAATAGACTTCTACTACAGTCTTCAAGTCTTCTAGCATTGTCATCATAATTAAGTAAAATCAATATACCTTTATCATCACAGCACTTTAAGCTTTATTCTGAAAAAAAATAACATGCACATGAATATTACAGATGTGTCCAAACATGGAATGGACACAAATATAGACCCAAGACTATATATAAAGCAAAGGGAGATTTCAGTTTGCTTGCTCAGTTAAGTAAATGGGAGACGTTTGAAACTTTTTTTTAGGAAAAGGACAACTCTTTCTGGTAAAGATGCTGTAATCTTACAGTCCCCACCACAGCTCAATAAAAGCACCAGTACACATACCCATGGAGAAGACAATGGTGCCCCATTCCAGGACTCTTACCTGGAGAATCCCATGGACGGAGGAGCCTGCTAGGCTGCGGTCCATGGGGTCACTAAGAGTCGGACATGACTGAGCAACTTCACTTTCACTTTTCACTTTCATGCATTGGGGAAGGAAATGGCAACCCACTCCAGTGTTCTTGCCTGGAGAATCCCAGGGACGGGGGAACCTGGTGGGCTGCCGTCTGTGGGGTCACACAGAGTCGGACACGACTGAAGTGACTTAGCAGCAGCAACACACATACCCAGTCTTGTATTACTGATAAAAGGTATTGGAGGACCATTAAGAATTGTTTATTTTGATTGGCTGATTAATTTATTGACTTAAGACTATGTCTTGAAAATTATGAGACATAGAGAATTGGACTAAAATTCAGTTTAACCATACAGCAATTTTACTTAGACTTTATTTAACACTGGTTTCTACTACCTGGAAAATGTATCTATGGTGAGTTGCATTGTCTTTTGACTATGATAGCACTAGATTCTCTTCAAAGGTTTACTCTTATTACTAGGAAAGAAAGAACATGATAACACTCATGGTCAGAACGTACAGTACCTTGGTAATATGAACATCCATAATTTCTTGTTCAAACAAACATGCTATGTGGTTTGTTTGAAGTCTTTTCTCATGACCATCTGTTCTCACAGGACAGATGAAGGCAGTGATTCCTTTCTTACTGACAGCGCTCTTCAACTCCGAAAACATTGTATGTTTCTTAGCAAGCAGGAACACTTGTGGGTGTTGGTACTTTCTGACTTTAATTGTTTAAAAATATTTCTCTCATGGGAAAAAAAAATAACAATTCAGAATGAAACGTAAAATCCCTTACTCTTCCACACTCTCATTCCAACAAATCTTCAGAAGTAACCACTTAGTCTTTCATGTTGCCACCCAGTTATTTTCCATTTGTATATATACATATGTCCATACTTTCATCTTTTTATTTAACACAGGTCATACTTCATTGTTCTGATAATGTGAACTTTAATCTGATGAAGAGAAAGTGACAACAAGATCAATATTTTATTGCTGTTTAATCATTTCAGTTAAACTCAAAACATGGAAGTTTTTTAAGTGCAATTAAACTTTTTTCTTCCATTTATTTTTATTAGTTGGAGACTAATTACTTTACAATATTGTAGTGGTTTTTGTCATACATTGACATGAATCAGCCACGGATTAACAAGTATTTCCCATCCCGATCCCCCCTCCCACCTCCCTCTCCACCCGATTCCTCTGGGTCTTCCCAGTGCACCAGGCCCGAGCACTTGTCTCATGCATCCAGCCTGGGCTGGTGATCTATTTCACACTAGATAATATACATGTTTCGATGCTGTTCTCTCGAAACATCCCACCCTCACCTTCTCCCACAGAGTCCAAAATTCTGTTCTGTACATCAATTAAACTTTTAACCATCAAATCTTGATTAACAGAGTAAGAACTCTGGAGTGAGTCTGCCTCGTTGAAACCTTTGGTCCATCACTCTTAATATAAGGTTTTAGGCAAATTGCTTTAACGCTTTGGGCCTCAATCTCCTAACCAGAAACATAGGATATAATACCACCTCCTTCGAATTGATGTTGTACAACTGAGTTCATATCTCTAACATGTGTCAAATAGATATTGTCACACCTAAAATACTACATTTCACCTATAGTTATGACTGTTATTCCCCTGGAACAGGAAACAGCAACCCATTCCAGTATTCTTGCCTGGATTATCCCATGGACAGAGGAGCCTGGCGGGCTAAAGTCCATGGGATCACAAAGAGTCGGACATGACTGAAGCGACTTAGCATGCATAATATATGACTATTATTATGAATCAATGGCTTCCTACTGCTCGAGGTCTTAAATCTATAAAGCCAACACGATGTCTCTGCATGGTCTCCACTGTATGTCTTACCAAACCATGCCCTGTTCACAAGTCCTTAACATGGATTGAGCTTCTTCACTTCTTAGGTCTTTTTTTCTTTTTTAACAATGAATAGTTTAAAGACTTTTTTGATATGGGCCGTTTTTAAAGTCTTTATTGAATTTGTTACAGTATTGCTTCTATTTTCTGTTTTGACTTTTTAGCCAAGAGGCACATGGGACCTTAGCTCCTCACTCAGAGATTGAACCTGCAACTCCTGCATTGGAAGGCAAAGTTTCAACCACTGGACTGCCAAGAAAGTCCCACCCCTTAAATCTTTGTACTTGCGTGCAACTTTTCATGTTCTCTCCTAATTTTATAGTACCTCACCCCTTCCCTGGGTAGTTCTTACATTCTTATGTCTCAGCTGAAAAGTCATTTTTTGAAAAAAAAAAATCTTGTCTAACTCTCAGGCTAAGTCAGATTCCTCTTATGAAAGTGAGCAGTAATCACTTGTTTATCACCCATAACCACTCATGACAGTGAAAGGAGACAGTACTGGTTATTAGTCTAGGACAAGAGGATTATGTGGGAATTGTTCAAGACTTACTGGGATGTACACACTTTCTACTTATACTACTTTGCTATAACATCTTTTACTTTTCTTCTATACACAAACTTACAATTGTATTTAATTAACTGTGCAAGTATTTATTCATGTCTTACTTTTGTGCTGGTCTGTAAGCTCACTGTGTCTTATTTACCACTCCATTGCCAGATCCTAGCATACTGCCTAGCAAACTCCTCTAAATATTGCTGAATGAATGCGTAATAGTAGTCTGTGTTGTATCAGAATCAAAGCAGGTTCCACACTGGGCCATTTCAGGCCAGTCCTAAGTGCAGAAGCTTTTCTCTCATTTGAATAAATTGTTAATCTAGCTTCCCTCTTCCTGGCCTTGTTTAGGCTCTTATCTGAGGCCTCCTTTGAGGAGGTAGAAAATCTTGCCATGTGAGTCCAGTTAGGTCTGAAACTCTTGACACTGTGTCTTTAACTTGACACCTTTCCTACATTTTATTTTGGAAAGGTATATCAGTGGGCAGTGTCTGAGGCAGAAACTTAAAGTGGCTACTGTTATTTGTGTAATTATAGGGATCTGGGTTAAGACCAAGAGAATCTGGGGGTATACATACTTCAGTGAGAGGTTCAGGCACTGTGTTTCTTTCTATGCAAATAATTGTAGCATGGAAACTACAATTTTTAAAAATAGAAGGCGAGGGTGGGATGTTTTGAGAGAACAGCATCGAAACATGTATATTATCTAGGGTGAAACAGATCACCAGCCCAGACTGGATGCATGAGACAAGTGCTCGGGCCTGGTGCACTGGGAAGACCCAGAGGAATCGGGTGGAGAGGGAGGTGGGAGGGGGGATCGGGATGGGGAATACATGTAAATCCATGGCTCATTCATGTCAATGTATGACAAAAACCACTACAATATTGTAAAGTAATTAGCCTCCAACTAATAAAAATAAATGAAAAAAAAATAGAACCAATATTTACATTATCTTGAGGTTTCTAACTATATAATAGAAGTGATATTTAAATGGCCAAATATTTTTTAAAATATCCAAAAATTCATCAATATTTAGAACCATAGATTAAAAAGTAATAGAAAATCTTCCAAAATTTATAGAACATATATATGTATATGTATATACATTTATTGACTTGGCTTTTCTGCATTACCACAGGTAAGACATCTAAGTAGGTCATATTTCAGTAATGGCAGTTCCCAAGTTTAGGTTCTTTGCAGATTACTGCGGAGGTCACGTCTGACTCATTGGTTCAGGAGAATTAGGTGTGTACTCCACCTGGATCACATTCCATGGGTTATAGCAAAGTACACGCTTCACTGAACAGGAAATTGGATCAGTGAATGGAAACCAGATAGAGAATGGAACATAGCATACACATTTTTAACAACAATATCTTTTTTTGCCTCTGGACCTCCCTAACCCAACTACATTATATTGCCTTCTTTGAAATCTAAATTATAATTTTATTTGTGTTTCAGTGCAAGAATTTAATTTGTAAGCTAGTTTTCCTCCAGAACCATCTCTTTCACCACCATAGAATGCTAAAGTGTTCCCTTAAAAACTCTTTGATGAAACAGATCACCAGCCCAGGTGGGATGCATGAGACAAGTGCTCGGGCCTGGTGCACTGGGAAGACCCAGAGGAATCGGGTGGAGAGGGAGGTGGGAGGGGGGATTGGGATTGGGAATACATGTAAATCCATGGCTGATTCATATCAATGTATAACAAACCCACTGGAAAAAAAAAATAATAATAATAAAAAAAAAACTCTTTGAAAAGCCTTAATTATTCTAGAGATATTTATATATACTTTTCATTCATGCCATTGATTCCCTCATTCATTCAGCAAGACATTTGCTAAGAATACCCTCTTGGGTTTCAATGAGTCAGCGAAATTTTAAAATGAGAGACAGCATCTTAGGCTCTTTCAATGGTTTCTTCAAGTCACTCTAATGCCAAATTTATTAGAGAAAAAAAAAGTTTTATGATCTCATTTTCTATATTTTTTTGAGAAGTTTCAGGGTTCAAAATTATTTTCT
Organism: Cervus canadensis; assembly: GCF_019320065.1. Taxonomy (NCBI): domain Eukaryota; kingdom Metazoa; phylum Chordata; class Mammalia; order Artiodactyla; family Cervidae; genus Cervus; species Cervus canadensis. Next base: position 26,439,402 of record NC_057411.1, on the reverse strand, counting down.
GGTTTCCCATGCCATTTCATATTTCTAAGCTGTCACCTCTAGTTTATGTAAGGTACTATAAAACCTTATTCTTAAGATCCCTGAACCCAATAAAATCTTACGTAGTTGCATTTCCTTATAATTTTTTTATTTGTGATCTAAATATGAAATATCTCACAAAATCATGAACTGACAAGTAATTGTTTATAGTAACTGTTAAGATTTCTCCTTTGAAACTATATTTTATAATAATGGAAGTATTTTTTGTTCATACTCAAAATCATCTTGATAATAATAAATCACTTACTTGGAGAACAGATTTTTTTTTTCACTGAATACAGTTGGAATATTTCTGCTGAATTCATGCTGTGTCTCTTCTAGGATAAAAAAAATATCCAGCCATTTGTTAGAAAAAAATGAATAGGTTAATTAAGTAAAAGTGAAAATCACTCAGTCATGTCTGACTCTTTGTGACCCCATGTATATACCATCCATGGAATTCTCCAGGCCAGGATACTGGTGTGGGTAGCCTTTCCTTTCTCCAGGGGATCTTCCCAACCCAGGGATCAAACCCAAATCTCCTGCATTGCAGCAGATTCTTTCCCATAAGGGAAGCCCATGCTTAGCTGGCTTAAAAGTGTCTCCATTTGAAGACTGTAAGAAGTATATCTGCTTAGTTTTTGCCTCCTAGTTACAAGTAAAAACATGAATGGAACAGTGAGGTTGGAGATGGGTTGAATACGAAAACAAAAGTAAAGAAAGATAAAACTGAGTTTCCCTCCCACTAATTACACAGGCACATTCAACTTTTAAATTAATTAAGTCAAGCTTTTTAGCCTCTTTATTTTTGTATATTTTTATAGAATACTTCCAATAGTCAAATTCAAATCCAGTTTTCAGCTCTTCATTTTCACTGAAGATTGTATAATCAAATGACTTCCAATTTGGAAGAAATAAGTCACCTAGGAATTTTTGTGTATTAATATGTTCCTGTCTTTAACTATTTCCATTAAAGTGCAAGCTTTTGGTAAACTTATCACCATTCCCTTTGTTTTTAAAATAATCGATTACAATAAAAACAAATACAGAATATATGTGTATTTTCTATTTTTTCTCCCAAATAGTTAATTCTCTATAATCTCTGAAACCAATAATTTATTTTATCCAAATTCAACTTGTATAAGCACTAGCAGCAGAAAATCCAGAATTTATCTTTGTAGTAAATTTAGTGATTTAGGAATAGCTAGTTTTCCTGTATGTAAGAAGCAAGATGGTCTCAGGGGAGTATTATGGCCAATGACACAGCATTTAGCAATTATCCCATAGCTATCACATTATCAAATTTTAAGCATTTAAATAGGAGCAATCTTTCTCATTTTCTTGGAATAGTCAGTGACTGACATTGTTTGGGAACTCCTTTCCAAAGTAGTCTCTTAAGCTAAAACTTCCTAGAAGATCTGTATATACTAATATAGGTCATAAAGGTGGAAAGAAATCATTCTAAATTTCTTTCTTAAACTTATGATGCTAATACAATGGTGCTTAATTTTTAAACTGATTTTTACAGAAATGTGGAATGGTTATGGATGTGTACCAAAAGTGGGTGTGTTGAAAGGCACAACAGTTGAAAGCATGACCTTTGAGTTCCATGGACCAGGGCTGGCTCTGTCCTGGCATTATCACCTACCAGCTGTGTGTCTTGGAGCAAGTTACCTGACTTGCTGAGCTTCCCCATTTTCATTTGCTCTGGGGCACAATGAATGGGTAGATATACTTGGTTGTCTATGCAAAATCCACTCCCTTCCTTCTTCCTTGCTAACACATGGACTAATTCACTCAGGTTTGGGCTATCTTTGCATGCAGAGCAATCTGGACCTCTTCTCAGTTTCAGAAGGAAAATATTACTTAGGTTAAGCACTATTCACCGTGACAGAATTGTTATTTGAAATAACAGATTTCTTTTATTATTTCCACCATTTTGAATGCAATCTAATCTTAGCTCTTGCAGCTGAAGGCATTTGAACACATACAAATAATTACCTCTGTATAGTTGTTTTGAAAATTAAACGAGATGACTCATAAAATGTGTGCTTGGCACAACTCTCTAAAATATTCATTGTTAAGATTATTGATGTTGTTGATGTTAAAAGTGCTACTTCATCAATATTCCTCATCTCAGATTTCAGCATTAGTTCCAGGCAAAATTATGAAGCTGAATTGGGAAAGAAAAAAAAAGAGGAAAATAATTTTCTCCAGACCCTTTCCCTCTTTTAGGATGTCTTTCCCTTGCTTTTGTATCCCTAAGTACCCTCAACCATGCAGAAAAGGGATTAGTGATGGTACCATATGAAGGTACAAGATTTAATAAGGCAATTTTTAACTCAAAATAATGATACCCCAGTGTTAGAATTCCAAATATCATATTAAGTTAGTAGATAAAAATTTGCGGTAACTGAGACCTCTCTGTATTTCTAAAATATTATCACAGAAATTTTTTTGGTGTTACTGTTTGGTCACTAAGTCATGTCCAACTCTTTGAGACCCCATGGACTGCAGCACGCCAGGCTTCCCTGTCCTCCACTATCTCCCGGACTTTGCTCAAACTCATGTCCATTGAGTCGGTGATGTCATCTAACCATCTCATCCTCTGTCGCCCCTTCTTCTCCTGCTCTCAATCTTTCCCAGAATCAGGATCTTTTCCAATGAATCGGCTCTTCACATCAGGTGGCCAAAATATTGGAGCTTCAACTTCAGTAGCAATCCTTCCAGTGAATATTGTGTTGATTTCCTTTAGGATTGACTGGTTTGATTTCTTTTCTGTCCAAGACACACTCAAGAGTTCTCCAGTACCACAATTCAAAAGCATCAATTCATCAGTGCTCAGCCTTTTTTATGGTCCAGCTTTCACATCCACACATGACTACTGGATAAATCATTGCTTTGACTATATGGACCTTTGTTGTCAAAGTAATGTCTCTGCTTTTTTAATATATTGTCTAAGTTTGTCATAGTTTTTCTTCCAAGGAGAAAATGTCTTAACTTCATGACTGCAGTCACCATCTGCAGTGATTTTGGAGCCCAAGAAAATAAAATCTGTCTCTGTTTCCACATTTTCACCAGCTTTGCCAATGAATTGATAGGACCAGATGCTATGATGTTACTTTTCTGAATGTTGAGTTTTAAGCCAGCTTTTATCAGTCTCCTTTTTCACCCTCATCAAGAGGCTCTTTAGTTCCTCTTCCCTTTCTGCCACTAGTGTGATATCATCTGCATATCTGAGGTTATTGATATTTCTCCTAGAGATCTTGATTCCAGCTTGTGAATCATCCAGCCCAGCATTTCACATAATGTACTCTGCATGTAAGTTAAATAAACAGGGTGACAATATACAGACTTAGCATACTCCTTTCCCAATTTTGAACCAGTCAGTTGTTCCCTGTAAGGTTCTAGCTTTCACCTGCATCTAAAGCCAAACCTTTCACATACAATTGGTCTCTAAACCCATATAGTTTTTATCTAATCACTGCCTTGGAAGAGAAGAATCTCCCTCTCTGGTGTAATTGTTAATACTAATTATCAGGTGGTGCTCTGAGCATTTCAGATGGGTATCTGTTGACAGTTAGAGTACTGTTCATTTTTAAACCAGCAAAAGAAGCTAATGTTTTCTTTGCATATCTATAGGATTTGTGTGGGGGTTGTTAACCTGGGAGGATATATGTTCTCTTTGCATTTCCAGTGGACTTGGCCATGGTGTTTACTGTTCTAAAGTTGAGAAGACTTGCTAATTCCTTTAAACAATGGAAAGGGATGGGTATGTTCTGTGAGGGTCTTCCCAGGTGGCACAGTGGTAAAGATTCTGCCTGCCAATGCAGGAGATGCAAGAGATGTGGGTTCGATCCCTGGTTCAGGAAGATCCTCTGAAATAAGAAATGGCATACCACTCCAGTATTCTTGCCTGGAAGATTCCATGGACAGAGGAGCCTGGTGGGTTACAATCCGTGGAGTGGTAAAGAGCTGAACACAACTGAGCACATCTGCTGTGTATTAACTCACAAAAAGAAGCAACCTCAAGACTTTTGCAGGTTAGTTTTTCCTTTAGAGCTATTACTTGGTGTGAGATATTGCCACACACTTCAAAATGTAAAAGAAATTATTAGATGTGACAGCTAATTATGGAGGGAAAACTGGACAGACACTACCTCTCTTTTCTCTCTGCTATTCAGACTCTCAGTTGCATTTGACTCTTTGAGACCCCTTGGATTTTAGCCTGCCAGGCTCCTCAGTCCATGGGATTTTCCAGGTAAGAATATTAGAGAGGGTTGCTATTTCCTTCTCCACGGGATCTTCCCCACCCAAGGATTGAAACTGGGTCTCCTGCGTTGCAGGCTGATTCTTTTCTAACTGAGCCACCAAGGAAGCCATACCTCTCACTTCTTTGTATCTCTGCTCAAGAAGAAAGAAATCTGAGTATTTCCCCAAATACCTAGAATGCTTGACGTCAATTTTGTGACTGATTTACTAGGCAGCTAACTACACAGAAGGCAGCCCTCTTCATCCCAGTGTCCACAAGGAGTACCGTAATGAGACTGTTCATTCTGCTATGTGCTATCCTCATAGGTGGGCTTCCCAGGTGGCGCTAGTGATAAAGAACTAGCCTGCCAATGCAAGAGATGCAAGAGTTTTGGGTTCAATCCCTGGGTCAGGAAGATCCTCTGGAGAAGGGAATGGCTACCCACTCCAGTATTCTTGCCTGGAGAATCCCATGGACAGAGGAGTCTTGCAGGCTACAGTCCCTGCGGTTACAAAGAGTTGGACATGACTGAAGCAACTTGGCATCTTTATAGGTAGGACTGGATAATTTGCAAAATCAGAGTAAAATGAAATGTGGGGTCCCATGTAGAAAAATTATGAAGAATTTCAAGACAATGACAACAGAACATTAAACCCAGCATAGGAACCTCCAGATCCTGACACTGACCCTGTGGAGCTGGCCGCACTGGTAGGGTCAGATTTTTCTAATCTCTGCCTCTTTAGAGTCGGGCATGTGACGTCGTGGAAAGACCAATGACCCAGTTGAAAGCCTGGCTCTTTTCCTTCTAAATGGGTGAGTGGGAGCATAGACTCAGCCTCCTGCATGTCATTGCTCAAAGGCTTATGTGCTCAGAGTAACCAGTGCAGCACTTTGCACAAGAGGGGCTGAGTGAGTGGCTTCAGAGGGCCTGGGTTTAAATTCTGGAAACATCTAGTCTTTAGCCTAGGTGACTCATTTGAGTTAAGTTTTAGGTCATGCTTTTCTGACTTTGTTCTGTAGCCCACAACCAAGTGTCAGCTGACAGATACCTGGTGAAGGTGGTCACAAGGAAAGCTGAGTGAGGGACCTTGGAAGGGTCAGCACAATGCACCGTAATATCAGGAGAAACAATTCAAAAGTCTCCGCAGTATAATATCTGTGTAGACCAGAGGGCATGTTGTCATCACTAATCGTGGAAGATACCTTTCTTTCCTTTGCTTTGTTGCTATTTTTCAGTTATTAAGTCATGTCCAACTCTTTGTAGCCCGATGAACTGCAGCATGCCAGACTTCTGCTGCCTTCACTATATCTCAGAGTTTGTTCAAACTCAAGCTTCCATGTTTTTCAGAACTGGGAAAATAACAGATATTTGTTCTTCCTGATGAGTAAGAATCTGCTCAGTGTATTTATTGCCTGATTGTGTTTATGCTTCTATGTATTGGTCTCTGTCTACACGGGTGTGAGATGTTTAACCCCCAGATAGTGGGGCTGGGTCTCAGTGTGAACTAACAATGCCTTCAAACCTCTGAGTAAATCTGTTAGCCAGGACAGGTCTGGCTTAATATCATGATTAGGAATCTATGTTGAGACTCAGGCCTCACATACTATGCATATCTGAAGTCAGCCAGAAGCCATAATTTTTGATGGTTGATTTTTGATAGATCTTGTGCTAGACAATAGCACCAACTCATGATTTAACAAATGTAGGAGCAATAAGGGGCTTCCCAGGTGGTACTAGTGGTAAAGAACCCACCTGTCAGTGCAATATACATAAGAGGCGTGGGTTCGATCCCTGGGTTGGGAAGATCCCCTGAAGGAGGGCCCCACGACTCACTCCGATATTCTTTCCTGGAGAATCCTATGGACAGAGAGGAATGGTGGCTGGCTATGGTCCATAGGGTCTCACAGAGTCAGACAGGACTGAAGTGATTCAGAACACAGGCGCACTCAGAGGAGTATTATGATGATGAAGGGAATTGATTCCATAGGTTAGCACAGATGATATTCTTACATAGGTTTTCTGTAGAAGATCAGCTACAGGTCCCCAGCCCTCTAGGCGAAGGGTAGAGGATGGCCATACTGGGAAGGCTCCAGAAATAATGATAAACATAAAACCTATGATGATTAGTTAATCAATCAGAGAAACGTAAGAAGCTCGATGTTCTGCTCAGGCCCAGTTGCCATCAAAATGCTGTCCTGAATCCTGCAGAGAACTAAAACTCCACAAAGTTTAAAGTATACAGGTAACTGACTGATGACAATTACAGCGAATAAATTCTGAAATTTTGCAGGCTCATTGTGTGGCTGTCTTTGCCCTGAAATAGGAGCCTTTTGTTTATAGTCATTAGTGCATTCATACCCTAGTGATAAAGTGGTGGTTTCAGATTATTGGCTATGGACATGGAGATGGGCCAGAAGTTAGGGGAGGTGATGTATGGATGGAATTCATCCCATAGCACAGAAGGCAGCGGGGATGTCAGAAAGCTGCTGCCAGTTTGGAATCAACCAAACTCAGGTCTAATCCAGGCCCTACCCTGTGTTCTTTTGAGGAAATCATTCACAAGATCTGAACTTTGACTTCCTTATCTCTAAAATAAGGTTAAACAATCACATCTACCACAATGAGTTGGAGTTGGATAATGCAGTGGTTGAAAGTATCAGATCCATTCTCATAATAGCTTCATCACCTTGGTCAAGTTACTGAACCTCTGTGTGCCTCAGTTTCCTCATTTGTCTATTGCAGTGAATGATGCCTACTTCACATAGCTGTTTTGAGAATTAAAGCTTCTGGAACTTAATTGCTCAACAAATGTTAGTTATATTCGTTTTCAGCAAATATGCATTGAGCACATTTTATTTGTGAGGCATTTGCCCAAACTGCTGATAAAACTAACTAATGTACCTTGGTCATAGAAGACACCCAAGAAATATTTGATGAATGAAAGGGAAGGCGAGCCTCTTGGTGTGTCCCTCAGATTTGGTTAGGCTTTGGATATCCAATCCAGCATTCTTTATGTGTCACTGGACAAGTGGCTGCTTGTCTTTTTCCAGTTGGCCTTTCTGATTCACAGTGAATGGAATCCAAAGCATTCCTTTACTCCAACAATAAGATTAGCAGAAAAAGAGAACTGATTAACTGTACTCTTCTTTCTCTGAGATCTTTTAGGTGACACAATGGTAAAGAGTCCACCTGCCAATGCAGGAGCCCCTGGAGACGTGGGTTCGATCCCTGGCTTGGGAAGATCTCCTGGAGGAGGAAATGGCAACTCACCCCAGTGTTCTTGCCTGGAGAATCCCATGGACAGAGGATCCGGGTGGGCTACTGTACCTGACGTCGCAGAGCTGGACGTGACTTAGCGACTGAGCACACACGAGGGACAATACGGACTAGGCCAGCCAAGGAAAAGACAAATGAAGTGATCACAGGGATCTTTTTCAAAAAGTACTTGGTGTGGAAAATAAAATACACTTTTTCAACTGTCAAGTTCAAAAGCAGGTGATTTCAAATAGGTTAATATATGAGACAAGTGGATGTAAGTAGCTTCTTTAATTGTAGGTAATATTTGATGTGTTTTTCTGCAGGGAGAGGTCAGAGTTTTCAAAAAGTTTTTGAGAGCTCTACTAAACAATAAAATATTAAGACCTAGTGGACAGTGAGTATTGAAGACTGAAGTAAGAAGACGAAAGTGATTTTGAGGTCACAAAAGCTTCACTTTATGGGGTGTAAATAAATGTAAATGTGAAGTAAAGCATGACTCAGAAACAGGTGATCAAAATCATTAGATTCCAAAAGAGAGGAAAAATTTGTCTCAGGGAAAGTGTTCACTGCATAATGGCTGTCAAGATGCCTTAAAGCCTGCCATATCTACTTAATTCATTAGGGCTTTAGAAGGTTTTTTGAGAGATCCTAGATGCCCTTGTACTAAAAGGAGATCAAGCCAGTCAATTCTAAAGGAGATCAGTCCTGAGTGTTCATTGGAAGGACTTATGCTGAAGTTGAAATTCCAATACTTTGGCCACCTGATGCGAAGACCTAACGCATTGGAAAAGACCTCGAAGCTGGGAAAGATTGAAGGCACGATGAGAAAAGGACAACAGAGGATGAGATGGTTGGATGGCATCACGGACTCGATGGACATGGGTTTGAACAAGCTCCAGGAGATGGTGGGGACAGGGAAGTCTGGCATGCTGCAGTCTATGGAGTCGCAAAGAGTCGGGCATGACTGAGCGACTGAACTGAACTGAATTATGTGCTATGCAAACATTCTCAACTGCAGTTTCAACACATTGATATTTTTAATAGGCTAATTTGCTTGAAATGTGAAACTCTAAAAAAGTAGACTTTGTATGCAACGGTAACAATGAAAAGCCAAAAATTTTATGTCATCTACATTGAATATTCAGTGCTACTTAAATGCTATTGATTTTGCTTAAAAACAAATCATGCCAACATCTGTGGTACATAAACAAAGTACCGTGACACAAGCACATTAGTATTTGGTGAGAACGAATGCCAGGAAACATCCCTGAAATTTCAGAGGCATTTTGCAAGTACAGGCGTTAGGGAGGATCTGCTAGGGTTAGGATGGATTGGCACCTCAGAACATTCTCCCTATTGTTACAAACAAATGAATCAGCCACTTAATTTCTATTCTTTCTGAAACACGGGGAATTCCCGAGAAAAGATTTCTTAATACTCTGTCCTGAGCAACAGGGAGCAGAGAATTGTAACGACTTTGCTCCATTTCCCAGCTAACTTATTTCTTATTTTTTTTAGTAGGAAGATGTAATAATAAGTCAGGGATGGAACGAGAAGAGTGGACAACAATGGACAATGGACACATGATTTGTAGATTAAATGTTTTTAAAGCCTTACTTGGTGGAACCTTTGAAAAACAGATACAAAATAAGACAAATATCTGCAAACATCCTGATTTATCTTCATGATAGTCTTTTGTGTTGATGTTTAAGTATGTCTAGGTCTGTATAACCTTGACCTACCTCTCATTTCTAAATAGTTATTTATAGCATTGTGGTTTCTGACTACTAGCATCCATTTCTCCTTCCAGGAGTTCCTTTCTGATCTTTCTTTACAGAATTACTTCTGTGTAGCTCATTGACTTTTAGGTTAAGATGGCACTAATCTCTCATGTCCAGTCTAACCTATCTACAGAGGTTTGTGACCTAGATGAGGTAATAAGAAGATTCTGTCACTTGGCCTCAGGATTGGCTCAGAAGCAGATTTGTCCCCAGTCAGGAAAAATGGAATTCAACCCTAAGACATGTGCATTTGTCCACTTACTCAGTTGTCAGGCTGTGAACCTGGAGCTTCTTGGACCTGTAAAGGAGGACCTAGCAAAGAATGAAGCCAACACAGAGAAATACAGTGACGTTTGGGCATTTGCCTTTGGTCATTGAAGCTGGAGCTACTCCCTAGACTTTTCAATATTTAGTCCAGTGAATTTCTATTCTTTTTTTGTGTGTGTGGGGGGGAGCTGAGGGATGGGGAAGATGGGACAAAGGAAGAGGTTCCTTCTAAACCTGGTTTGAAGGGGTTCCTCCAAAGAAACCGCACTGGAACACACTCTATTCCTTTTGCTTGCCTTCTCTTTACCTCTCAAACCTGTGCTCCTTTTCAAGGTTCAGCTCAAACCCCACCCTTTCTAGGAAGTCTTCCTTGACTATCCCAGCCTAATGAGCTCACCCTCCCTTGACCTCTTACATCACTGTATTCTTAGTTCTTATTCCTTGTCTGCCAGGGATTGCTGACCTTGTCTTGCCAGTTTTTTTTTTTTTTTTTCTGGTAATAATCTCATTTCCTAAAGGATAAATCCAGTCCTTAAAAGTTCTAGGTTGGTTCTTCAGCCTTTGCCATAAAAAGTTATACATAGAAAGTGAGCAATATATGTCTGTGACTTAAATTAACTGTAGTGAAAATATATACAAGCACATTTCCTATCTACTTGTTAGTTCAGAATAAAACCTTGCATGAAACTCGTGATTGCACGGTCACAAGGAAGATAAACAATTTCCAGAGATTGTGGCTATCAGTATGATACTATTTGGTGTAAAAGGAAAGGCAAATCGAGAGCATCGGAATTTTCAGCTCAGGTATATTACAGGGTGAACACGTTTTTATTGATAATAAATAAGGGACTGAAGGCCAGTGTCTCTCTGATTGTCACGTTTCACTCACAGGACTCTCCACGGCAATTCGAGTCTTGGGCACAAACAAGACGTATCATAATTGAATGCTGAGCTGAAACCTAAAAATGAAACACCTTTTAGCTATTTAATCATCTCAAGCAGGAGTCACTGCTACCACATTTAGGATCATTTCTGTACAATCACTGAACTTCAGGTAGACACCACATCCTTGCTTCCCCAGAGGTGACTGCTGCCTCACTCCCTTGAGCTGCTACAATCCCTTTTCCTTGTTCAGTCCTGGGTGTCCCACTAGCCTCATTCTATGATCCACCTGCCACCAGTTTGTAAAACTGACTCAAGTCAGTAGACAGCTGTATGAGGATTGAATTATCCAGGTTTTCCTAGCCACAGTGACTTACATAAACATGTTGTACATATACGGTAAGTTCAGAAGCTTGTAATTAAAGGTTCCAACACAGAACTCAAGGTCTAAAAAGAGACCTTACTCCATATTAAGTGAAGTAAGCCAGACACAGGAAGACAGATATCATACATTATTGCTTATATGTGGAATCTTAAAAAAGTGATATAAATGAACTTATGTACAAAAGAGAAATAGACTCACAGACATAGAAAACAAACATGATTAACAAAGGAGAAAGGGGAGAGGAGGGATAATTTGGGAGTTTGGGATTAACAGATACATAGCAGCATATATAAAAATAGATAACCAAAAAGGACCCACTGTATGGCAAAAGGAACTATACTTAATATTTTGTAATAACCTATAAGGGAAAAGAATCTGAAAAAGGATAGATAGATGGAAAGATAGATAGATAGATATCCATCTGTATATCTGAATCGCTTTGTTGTACACTGAAACTAAGATCACATTGTAAAACAACTATATTCAATTAAAAATGTGGATAGTTCTTATCTCTGAATTATTTTATGACATAATTAAAATGTTTGTTTATGTGTTTTTCTAATTTAATAAATTAGTTACTAAAAATGAACGAAAACTGAACATGAGTTGTTCCAACATAAGAGGAGGCAAGGTGAGGGTCCACATGACTCAGACCCAGCCTACCCCTCATCCTGCCACTGCTCCCAACCCTACAGCCCTTCTTCCATCCTAATGGACTGAGTTCCCCACAGCGTGCAGGGCCACAAAAATGCAGGAACTTGGGACAGCTCAATGCAATACAATTTTCCAAGTCATGCAGTAAATTTGCGTTGTTCAGTTGCTAAGTCATGTCTGACTCTTTGCAATCCCATGGACTGCAGTACATCAGCTTTCCCTGTCCTTCACTGTCTCCTGGAGTTCGCTCAAAATCATGTCCATTGAGTCAGTGATTAGAAGTAAATTAGAAAAAAAAAAAAAGAAAAAATAAAAAAAGAGAAAAAGAAAAAAAAAAAGGAAGAAGAAAGAGAAAAAAAAAAAGAGAGAGGGAGAAAAAAAAGAAGTAAATTAGAAGCTTCAAATCACAGCTCTGATTTTCTGATCTAAGATTCAGCTCCTCTCCAGTCTCACCACAATTATATTTTTCATGAGATACGGACAAATGGCTTCTGAAAAATTCTTTTTAATAAAATTGCTTCAATTAATAATAAAAAAAAGACTTTTTGTTCCAAATTCACATTTCCTCAATTTTGCTTCACAGATGGTATCTTATGACAGAAACCCTCTATTGGACCATTTTCTTTCCCTGTGATGTTCCTTCATGAATGTTTAATTTCCTTTTCTCATCACTAAGATGATGTCTCTTCAACGTGAAGAAGCTGTTTTTCTTAGTCATACATTTTTGCCTAATGCCAGAAATTACTTCCAGTTCCAAACTCATGTTGCTTACATGTTACCTGAGAGATTTGAGTTTCCTGCTGCATGAAAATAACAATTTGAAGAGATGAAAGTTTAACGAATGCTATAAATAGCAAACGACACTTGTCATTATAGGGAACTGCAGCTCCACACCCACTGCCTTTACTACTGTCTGTCATTAGCTATTATATCTGAGTGAAACTTGTTTCTGGTACAATCAGTAGAATGAACAATGAAACCATAAAGAGATCAAAGGATTAGTGGAAGAATTTGTTCCTTTTCACTCACAGAGAATAAACCGGACTTTCAGGCATTCACACTGACCAAAACTCTTTTTGACGTCCCAATTTTAGTGTATATATCCTCTTCTGCTTTCATCTAAGGAATATCCCAAGTGCTCAACTTAAGAAATCCAGTGAACAAATAAAAATATTTATAGAAAGCCATTATTTCCCTGAATAAATATTTATTCTAAACTCATTCTAGAAATCTTCAGACCCAACTCTTGCTGAATATCCATACAGCACATGTTACCCATTTCTAAAGCAGGTTCTTTCCACAGGTCTTGGAAATGTCTTTATATAAATGCTAGATTTACAGGTTCCAGGAGGACATACATTTGTAGAGTGAAAATTTTCCAAGCCAAGAATTATTTGTTTCCTCTTAGAAGCAAAATACATTCTCACAAAAATTTTCACAAAGGTGGATGTGGGCTTATCATATCTTCTGAAATATATGGCTATTTAATTTGGTTCCTCAGATCATTCTTCTCTTTTCATGATGGGGACCGATGTCCTGACTTCCAATGGCGGTGTCCTTGGGTTTTGGCTGCTGTTTTTGCTGCTTTTGGTTGCAATGTAGCTCATCATTTTCGCCTTCTGTAGGGCCACAGACATCCAGTGCTGAGGTCCAGGACGGCTGTGCCAGCTTCTTGTGTTGAGGGGACTCACAGAGGCTTTGGGGACCATGAAGGTACCACTGAAGGTGCTCTCTGACTGAACGCACCGCAGTACCATTTCCTTTCTGCGGCCTTCACCCCGGTTGGAGCAGGGCACCATGTGAAGCAGGTGAAGTGGTTTCAAACTGAACTGGGCATAAGCTCCTGCTTTTCAAAAACTACCTCTTCTTCTGCATGAAGTTTTCATCACCTCAGTGCTCACTGTCATCTTGAGGTGAAGCCCAGGGCTCTGTAGGCAGCATCTTCTTCCCTGTATTATATTCAGTTTTATATAGGGTGAAATTCTAACCACATTCCAGGGAATTCTCCAGGCAAGAGTACTAGAGTGGGTTGCCATTTCCTTCTCCAGGGGATCTTCCTGATCTGGGGATCAAACCCGAGTCTCCTGCATTGCAGGCAGATTCTTTATCAACTGAGCCACTATGAAAGCCCAATACAGTCAGCAAAAACAAGACCAGGACCTGACTGTGGCTAAGATCATGAACCTCTTATTGCCAAATTCAGACTTTAACTGAAGAAATGAGGGAAAATCACTAGACCATTCAGGTATGACCTAAATCAAATCCCTTACAATTATACAGTGGAAGTGACAAATAGATTCAAGGGATTAGATCTGATAGACAGAGTGCCTGAAGAATTATGGACAGAGGTTTGTGACACTGTACAGGAGGCAGGGATCAAGGCTACCCCCTAGAAAAAGAAATGAAAAAAGGCAAAATGGTTGTATAAGGAGGCCTTACAAATAGCTGAGAAAAGAAGAGAAGCTAATGAAAAAGGAGAAAAGGAAAGATACACCCATTTGAATGCAGAGTTCAAAAGAATAGCAAGGAGAGATAAGAAAACCTTCCTCAGCAATCAATGCAAAGAAATAGAGGAAAACAATAGAATGGGAAAGACTAGAGGTCTCTTCAAGAAAATTAGATATACCAAGGGAATATTTCATGCAAAGATGGGCTCAATAAAGGGCAGAAATGGAAGGGACCTATCATAAGCAGAAGATATTAGCAAGAGGTGACAAGAATACACAGAAGAACTATAGAAAAAAAGATCTTCATGACCCAGATAACCACTATGGTGTGATCACTCACCTAGAGCCAGACATCCTGGAATGTGAAGTCAAGTGGGCCTTAGGAAGCATGAGTATGAACACAGCTAATGGAGGTGGTGGAATTCCAGTTGAGCTATTTCAAATCCTGAAAGATGATGCTGTGAAAGTGCTGCACTCAGTATGCCAGCAAATTTGGAAAACTCAGCAGTGGCCACAGGACTGGAAAAGGTCAGTTTTCATTCCAATCCCAAAGAAAGGCAATGCCAAAGATAGTTCAAACTACTGCACAATTGCACTCATCTCACAAGCTAGGAAAGAAATGCTCAAAATTCTTTAATCCAGGCTTCAACAGTATATGAACCATGAATTTCCAGATGTTCAAGCTGGATTTTAAAAAGGCAGAGGAACCAAAGATCAAATTGCCAACATTCATTGGATCATCAAAAAAGCAAGAGAGTTCCCGAAAAACATCTTCATCTGCTTCATTGACTACACCAAAGCCTTTGACTGTGTAGATCACAACAAACTGTGGGAAATTCTTAAAGAGATGGGAATACCAGACCAGCTGATCTGTCTCCTAAGATATCTGTATGCAGGTCAAGAAGTAACAGTTAGAACTGGACATGGAACAACAGACTGGTTCCAATTCGGGAAAGGAGTACATCAAGGCTGTATATTGTCACCCTGCTTATTTAACTTATGTGCAGAGTACATCATGCGAAATTACAGCTAGATGAAGCACAAGCTGGAATCAAGATTGCTGGGAAAAATATCAATAACCACAGATATGCAGATGATACCACCCTTATGGCAGAAAGTGAAGAACTAAAGAGTCTCTTGATGAAAGCAAAAGAGGAGAGTGAAAAAGTTGGCTTAAAACTCAACATTCAAAAAACTAAGATCATGGCATCCAGTCCCATCACTTCATGGCAAATAGATGGGGGAAAAATGGAAACAGTGAGAGACTTTATTTTGGGGGGCTCCAAAATCACCACAGATAGTGACTACAGCCATGAAATTAAAAGATGCTTGCTCCTTGGAAGAAAAGCTATGACCAGCCTAGACAGCATATTAAAAAGCAGAGACATTACCTTGCCAGCAAAGGTCCATCTAATCAAAGCTATGGCTTTTCCAATAGTCATGTATGGATGTGAGAGTTGGACCATAAAGAAAGCTCAGAGCTGAAAGACTGGTGTTTTTGAACTGTGATGTTGGAGAAGGCTCTTGAGAGTCCCTTGGACTGCAAGGAGATCAAACTAGTCAATCTTAAAGCAAATAAGTGCTGACTATTCATTGGAAGGACTGATGCTGAAGTTGAAACTCCAATACTTTGGCCACCTTATGTGAAGAACTGTCTCACTGGAGAAGACTCTGAAGCTGGGAAAATTTGAAGGCAGGAGGAGAAGGGGATGACAGAGGAGGAGATGTTTGGATGGCATCACTGACTCAATGGACATGAATTTGAGCAAGCTCCGGGATTTGGTGATGGACAGGAAAGCCTGGCGTGCTGCACTCCATGGGGTCACAAAGAGTCAGACATGATGGAGTTCAGTCACTCCATCATGTCTGAACTGAACTGAACTGAACTGAACTGAAAAGGTGAAATATGAAGCTAAGTTCCTCAACCTCTGGAACCAGTCTGACTTGGTTTAATACCTGACTTGCCCATTAACAGCTGTGTGAGCCTGGGCAAAGTTGTTTACTCTTCCTAGACCTTAGTTCACACATCATAAACCATTATAATAGTATAAAGCTTGTTAAGATTTAAGTGAATTACACAGTACCTGGGAAATAGAAAGTGTGAAAGCATAGGTTTACAAACTTCTGAGTTTTACTGATACTGAAAGAATCATTTTCTTAGAACTGCCACACAAATTGGGGCATTCTGAGGGCAGACGATAGAGGCAGATAGATAGAGGCAGAACTTTGAGTCTTCTACTGTGATAACCTCCTCCCTATATAAAGACTTCTACAATCTAGGAGAATTGAACTCAATGATATTAGAGATGATGAGACAGCAGTTGTCATATGAAGAAATGATCAAAAGTGATATATCCAAAATATTTGGAAAAAATATTATTAGAGGTGTATCAGGTCACTAATGAATAGGGATATTATGTACTCAGAATTCTAAGTAATGATCACTTCCATAAATAAGTGTACATTTGTAATTTTCCATTATTTTTCTTAATGAGGGCCCCCAGAGTTTCATCTCCCTCTACAAAGTCTGAATTTGTCCCCAAAATGTCCTTAATCTTTTAAAACAGGATCTAAGAAATTTATGCATTCCATGAATACTCTCCAGAAAAATGCATGTAGTTTTTCCTACAAGTTCAGAGAGTTAATCTCTTCCCTTGAAGCTCATCCACTGATCTCTCATTAAGAACCTCTGGTTTTATAATTCAAAAAACCACATGTACCCCAGTGTTCATCACAGAACTGTTTATAATAGCTAAGACATGGAAGCAACCTAGATGTCCATCAACAGATGAATATATAAAGAAGTTGTGGTACATATGCACAATGGAATATTATTCAGTCATAAAAAGGAACAATTTTGAGTCAGTTCTAGGGAGGCAGATGAACCTAGAACCTGTTTTACAGAGTGAAGTAAGTCAGAAAGAGAAAAACAAATATCATATATTAACACATATATATGGAATCTAGAAAAATGGCACTGATGCAGTTATTTGCAGGGCAGGAATAGAGATGCAGACATAAGAGAACAGACTTGGGAACACAGAGGAGGAAGGAGAGAGTGGAACAAACTGAAAGAGTAGCACTGAACACACACAATACCATATGTAAAACAGTTAACCAGTGGGAAGTTGCTATATGACACAGAGCTTAACCTGGTGCTCCATGATGACTTGGATGGGTGGGATTGGTGGGAGGTGGGAGGGGGGTTCAAGACAGAGGGGACATTTGCATACTTGTGGCTAATTCACGTTGTTGCATGACATAAACCAGCACAACATTGTAAAGCAAGTATCCACCAATTAAAAATAAAAAATATATATAAAAAATAAAGAACCTGTGGTTTTAAGGAAGAACCAGCTGAGTTTGGCCTTGTTCACAAAATTATCAGCTGAAAAGAAATGCACTATAATGGCTGTTCTGAATTTCCTCAAGGTTCCTCCACCTTACTTCCCTTTACCCCACCCTATTTCTCCCAGGTTCTCATAAACCTATGGCTTTTCTGCAGCCTAAGGTAGTAGTTAGAGGCTTCCTTGATGGTTCAGCAGGTGCCGGGCAGGAGACACCGGAGATATTGGTTCAGTCCTTGGGTCGTGAAGATCCCCTGGAGAAGAGAATTGCAACCCACTCCAGTATTCTTGCCTGGAAAACCCCATAGACAAAGGAGCCTAACAGGCTACCATTCACGGGGCAGTAAAGAGTCAGACACGACTAAGCACACACACGTGTAAGGTAGCAGTTAAAGCTCCGGAAACCAGTGGAGAGAGGTGAAGAGGGGTTAAGTGCTCTTCCCTGTGAGCTTTCTCGAAAACAAACATTCCTCAGGGGGAAGTTCACACTGATGAGGGCTGAAGAGAGAAGAGGGTTCTTTTTTCCCGATTGCCAGCTATTTCAAATAAGTCAGTGATTTTGCACATTGTCGCATAGCAACTTGTGTTTATACATAACTCACCTTGCTGTACTAATGTGATCTAATTATTATGTCTATCCCAAACTATGAGACTTCAGTAAATAAAGATTATATTACTTATAATTGTGACTCAAGTTCTGTAATATGGCAAGGCATTAATAAATGATTATTGAATGAAGAGTGAAAATAACAAGGCTTTGTTGGCTACTTTTTGTATATGTTGAACAGAAACCATAGAACCAAAATATCTTTCCTCAATATAATAGCCACAAAGCATCCTGCAGTTCGTGTTACTAAGAACTTTTATTTCCTTCTTAGCCTACTACGTCTATAGCTAGCCAATGTAAACCACTAACAAAATCTCAGAAGATGTATGTGAATAGAAAAGATCCTTGAGGTTGCAGCAGAAAGATTATACTATGTGTGCATTTCTCTCTACGTTCTTTCCAATAATGCTGGTTTGTGGCCTCTGGATGTATTAATTTTAACAGTTAAAATGCATCTGGTACTACCAGGAGATGGCGCACTGGAAGACATACAGCAGAATCCAGGTATTATTCTTATAACAAAAATACCAGACTGAAATCAAAAGGCTACTTCTAAAGCAAGATCATCTTGGGCTGCTGCTCAGCTGAATTTTGTAGCCAGATTAAAGATTGCACTTATGAGTGAATGTGTTCCTCCTTGTCTTGCCACTGTAGGAGTTTGCAATACGAGAGCCTCTTTAATGTTCAGAAATTTCCTGTAAAGAATTTAGGATATGATTAGAGGTCAGTTCCCATAAAAAGCCCTAGATGTGGAGTTGATCAGAGTACATGTCTTTTTCAGCTGATATATTTTCACACTTTGTCCTAATTGGAACTTTTGAAGATAGCAAATGCCAGTTCAGAGTGATTTAAACTGAACCGGCTCTTGGGTCCATTGGGTTCTCTTTTGTAAGATTAATTTAAATTCACATAAGGAGTGTGTGTGCATGTGTGTGTGTGTGTGCCTAATGGTTAAGAATCTTTACTCTGGAGCTGCAATTGCTTAAGTTAATCTCATTGGAACTCAATGTCTTCTAGTATAAAATGGAAATGATAATAGAAACTCACTACCTCATAGATGTTTTGTGGAGAATAAATGAGTTAATGTATATAGAGCACTTGGAACACTGTCTGGCACACAAGTGCTATAGAAGTGTTAGCTATTTTTAGTATATTGCATCAATATAGCATTCCACTCTTCATACGTTACCCACAATGTTGGGTTGTTTTATTACTCCGGGCAATGAAGGGAAAGTGTCTAAGTGGAAAGGGCACTGTCTGACTTATTCCCTGAAATATTTTAAGTTTTGTAATGAAGTGGAGGAAACTCTTAAAGCAGAAACTCCTCTGTGGAGTTTCAGGGATTAGAGAGCACATGTTCTGTTTATTTGCCCAATTATCTGGTTGTGGACTGAAAGTGCATGAACAAATGAGGGGATAGATAGTAAGGGCAGTATATGCAACTCCACTGGGACTCTTGCTAAGTATTCAGTAGTCCTAGGGATTCACCGGTGAGAAAGGTGCTCCACCCTTTAGCTGGGACCCTGAAGGCACAATGTCAGGGTTCTAGCCAATGGAAAGAGTGGTGTGAGTTAAGTAGTTTCCTTGCAAAACTGCTCACAGCAAACTCACTAAGTTCACTGACCTTTCCTTGAGTTCATCTTACTGGACTTATCCACAGCATTAACTTGAAACACGCTCCCCTCTTGACTTCCCTGTAGCATGCCCTCCGAGTTTCTGGTCCACCCACCTCAGTGCCCTCCTCATCTGTTGACACATTTCCTACAAGTTTCCTACAACTCCTTGGGGCTTTATCCTATGTTCTTTTCATATGTTCTTATGGTTTTAAACACTACCTAAAGGATAATGTCACATTTACATGTTATGTCTATTCCAACTGCAAGAATCATTACATTCTACATCCTAATTACCATTTCTGGTTCGGTGTTTCTAACATAAAATATGTGGGATTGAACTTTTTCTCTTTTCCCCATTTATTCTTTCCCTGTCATTCTCATCTTAATAAAAGACATAGAAACCTGGAAATTCACCTTGATAATCTCTTCTCTGTTAGATTCAATTTTCAAAATCTATCTAGAATACACACTCTCTCTATTCTCCTGACACTAACATAATTCAAGGCACCTTACCTGGTCTAGAAGATTGTGTGTGTGTGTGCTCAGTCGGTCAGCCATGCCTGAGTCTTTGCTCTTTAGTTTATTTTAAAATACCTCCTTACTTTGTTTCTTTCCTCTCTCTAATATGTTCTCCACAGAGGAACTTAAAAAAATCTTTCTAAACCTGCACCAAAGCACAGATAAAGAAACCAAATGTAGAAAGGTTATGAGAATAACGCCAAGTGACTAAAGGGCAGAGGTTATCACACAGCTCTCTCCCGCTTCTGATTTACACATTCCTGCCACCCCATTACTATCTACTTCAGTGCAAAAATGGTGGCCATGGTCATATATACGTTCTACAGACTTTCAGAGCGTTCTTATTTTCTCTTCTCTCAGAGGTGCCAGCCTTTGTGTTTTACTCCATTCCCATCCCAGTCAACATGCTGAGGAAATTTGCTCTCAGTTCTAGCTACCCATTTGACACTGAGGTCTTTTAGTTCCCCAACGCTTTCTACTCAGAGATCTCAATGCCCACTTCATGTCAGTCACCTGCTCACATTACCATCATGTTGTCTTCAATAGCACTCAGCATGGCTCCACTTGCATATTTCAACATGCCTCTCTCTGCTTTAAATCATCTTCTCCTTCCTCTTCCAGTTCCTAATACTGGCAGCACTGCTCAGGGGCCTCATCAAGCCTTTAAGTCATCAGCCTTCTCCTTATCTGCAATTTCACTGCTACTTTTCTGGAAACAACTGGCTTCATGAAGCCAAGATTTCATTTCAAGAAGAAAGCCACTTCTTTTCATCCTTCTGACATAGCCAAACATACCTGGAAAAATCACAAAGCAGTAGGGTGGGGTCCAAAACAAAATCATGCAGTCACCTCTGTTGTCCCTGGGGGGCTGAGCAAGTCTTTGGTTGATCTGTTTTTAATATTCTATCAAAGTATTCATAATAGGTGTTTTAAAATATTTTCACGGGTTAAATTTTTACTACTTCAGTTCAGTTCAGTTCAGTTCAGTCAGTCAGTCGTGTCCGACTCTTTGCGACCCCATGAACCACAGCACACCAGGCCTCCCTGTCCATCACCAACTCCCGGAGTCTACCCAAACCCATGTCCACTGAGTCGGTGACGCCATCCAACCATCTCATCCTCTGTCGTCCCCTTCTCCTCCTGCCCTCAATCTTTCCCAACATCAGGATCTTTTCAAATGAGTCAGCTCTTCACATCAGGTGGCCAAAGTATGGGAGTTTCAGCTTCAGCATCAGTCCTTCCAATGAATATTCAGGACTGATCTCCTTTAGGATGGACTGGTTGGATCTCCTTGCAGTCCAAGGGACTCTCAAGAGTCTTCTCCAACACCACAGTTCAATAGCATCAATTCTTCGGCACTCAGCTTTCTTTATAGTTCAACTCTCACATCCATACATGACCACTGGAAAAACCACAGCCTTGACTAGATGGACCTTTGTTGACAAAGTAATGTCTCTGCTTTTCAATATGCTATCTAGGTTGGTCATAAATTTCCTTCCAAGGAGTAAACGTCTTTTAATTTCATAGCTGCAATCACCATCTGCAGTGATTTTGGAGTCCAGAAAAATAAAGTCAGCCACTGTTTCCACTGTTTCTCCATCTATTTGCCATTAAGTGATGGGACCGGATGGGAATAACTTAAAATGTAAGACTTAAAATTTCATCCCATCACACTAATTCTGGTATTATCCATTTATTTATTTTCAAATTTTAAGCTTTCTGTTTTGTATTAGGGTATAGCTGATTAACAAAGTTGTGGTAGTTTTAAGTGAAAAGTGAAGTGAAGTCACTCAGTTGCGTCCGACTCTTTGCGACCCCGTGGACTGTAAGCCCACCAGGCTCCTCAGTCCATGGGCTTCTCCAGGCAAGAATACTGGAGTGGGTTGCCATTTCCTTCTAGGTGAGCAGCAAAGGGAGTCAGCCCTAGATATACATGTATCCATTCTCCCCCTAACCTCCCTCCAATCCAGGCTGGCACATAACATGGTGCAGAGTTCCATGTGCTATACAATAGGTCCTTGTTGGTGATTCATTTTGAATATAGCAGTGTGTACATGACCATCACACTTATTCTGAATGGAGTGGCTTTTCAACATTTTTTGCTGAAATAAACCCAAATAAGTCATGCTAGAGAACCTACTTTCTCTTTATACATGTTCAACTTTTTTTTCCCCCCACCCCACTTCACACACACATAACAGGATGAAAAGTTAATACATACAGTTTGGAATTTTTCGAAGGGACTTGCATGCTTGCTAAGTTGCTTCAGCCGTGTCCAGCTCTGTCCGACCCAAGGACTGCAGTCTGCCTGGTTCCTCTGTCCTTGGGATTCTCCAGGCAAGAAGACTGGGGTGGGTTGATATGCCCTCTTCCAGGGGATCTTCCCAACCCAGGGATCGAACCCACATCTCTTACATCTCCTGCATCGGCAGATGGGTTCTTTACCACTAGTGCCACCTGGGAAGTCCAGAAGGGACAATGACATGCAATCCAAATTTTTATTTTCCTTTAGATTAGTATCTTCAAAGACATTATATTTTACTTCTCATATTACAAGTAATCATATTTGATATACTAGGCCTTTATCTCCATCTTTACAGAGAAAAGGTTGACATATTTAATTCACATTTAATTGAATTTAAAGCCAGCCAGTGAGAAAGCTGTCAAAGCAAAAACTGCTTTTCTGATAAGATTGATGCCTAATGCACACAAAATCCAGGTACACCACCACCCTTCTAAGCTATAATCATTTGTCAAAGCTAATTTCTCTATCACTTTCATCACAGCTTTAAATAATTTGGATAAATCTCATTCCAGTTGTGATAATAGGGCATTTTAAAATTTAGTGTACAGTGTCTTCACTACCACAACAATATAAACATTGACACAATAAATTCTGCAGAAAAACCATAGCTCATTTCATAATTACCATGTACTAAAACTAAGTACCTTACATATTATCAATTCCCTTCATCCTATGACAAGCCAATTCAAAGTATACTGTTATTATCTACATTTTACAGTTGAAAAACTTGGGTTAGGTTAGTTAACCAAGTTTACACAGCTTGAGCTCACACTTTTAACCATGTAACTTTATTTCTAATCTTGTTCAGCATCATATGGTTAATACGTCATAAGGCCCTACATGTAAATCAGTGTGAAAACCTCATATTGAAAAGCAAGCATATTGTGACAGTATCAGCCTAATACCCGTTGGTCAAACTCAGATGATTGCTGCAAAAATGGACTGGTAAATAGAACCTGAATATTGTATTCACAGGATCAGTCTAAAAAATTGAGCATATATATGTGAAGTGCAAGTGTTAGTTGCTCAGTCATATCCAACTCTTTGTGACCCCATGGAATATATAGTCTGTCAGGGTCCTCTGTCCATGGGATTCTCCAGGCAAGAATACTGGAATGGGTTGTCATTGCCTTCTCCAGGAGCTATCCTGACGCAAGGATTGAACCTGGGTCTTCTGCATTGCAGGGAGATTCTTTTCCAACATATATAGGTAAACAATTATATCAGTCAAGATATCAATTATTAACATTACTATCTGCTCAGTTTATCAGAAGCTTTTGATTTCTGAGACTGAGCTGTTAGCTATGAATGAATATTTTTTCCTGGTGATTAAGAATATATGTTTTAACGTGTATTTATATCTGGTACCTTGTCCATAAGCCTTAGTATTTTGGTTTAAAATTTTGAATTCATTTAGTGTAAATGGATTTTATTCATCAAAGTCATAGTAGAATTTCCATTTCTATTCTTCTCTTTACTGATCAGTGACTTAGTGTGCTGAGTTTGGAAATTGAAGCTTTCATTTCAAGGCCCAACTTTACTACTTATGGTGGTTTGACCTTAGGCAAACAGCTGAAAGTCTGTGAGTTTCACTTTTCTCATTTGCAAGTGAAGATAATAATACTTTCCCTGCCAGCTCCACGGGGCAGGTAGAAGGGTCAGGCGAGATAACATGTATGAAAGTACTCCTGATACTATAGTATAATTCGAGGTGTTAGTCACCTACCATCTGATTTCTCACACGAAGGCAATAAAGTTCTCCCCAAGGAACAATGGTATAAAATTCATGACTGTGTTAACATTCCTTAACTAATCTAACAATAAAGCATGTTAAAAAATAGTAATTTGAAAACAGTTTTACTTCTGATTTTAATCATGCCAATTTGGTGGAATGAGTTTGCTTTTTCCAGTTGTCCTGGCAGACCAGAATTAGTTCAGTACTAAATGGAGATTCAGGGCACATGATTAAAATTTTCTTTCAGAGATTCCTTTATCTGCATAAAAGAGAGTCATAAAGAAAATATATTTCTTGGTCCATAAAAGAATATATTCTTTGGTTATTGCTCGTGTGTGCTCAGTCACTTCAGTCATGTCCGACTCTTTGTGAGCCTACAGACTGTAGCCCACCAGGCTCCTCTGGCCATGGGAGTCTCTAGGCAAGAATACTGGAGTGGGTTGTCATACTCTCCTCCAAGGGATCTTCCTGACCCAGGGAGTGAACCCACATCTCTTGTATCTCCTGCATTGCAGGCAGATTCTTTACCCACTGAACTACCTGGGAGGCCCTTTGTTACTGCTAATGCTACATAAATTTAAACCATCTAAGTACTGAGTTGACCAAAAATTTCATTTGAATTTTTACATACAGCATGAACAGAAAATCCCAAATGAACTTTTTGGTTAACCCAATGTTTAGATGTCCCCTTGGAAAGTCTTTATGTTTGAAAGGAAAACTTTTATGGAAATTCATGTATTCTTGTTGAGCATGTGAGTTGTTTCACCTTCCAAGTTCAGCTATTGCCAGGAACAGGACATGGGGTGCCATAGTCCCCTTCTTTTGAAACATCTCAGTGAAAAGGAAGTCAGTTATGGTCAATGAAAAGATGACTAAAGCAGTATTAAATGACGCACTCTAAAATATAGCTTCTGTATCGCTTACTCTTTACCAGGCAGCATAGTCTCCCCTGTGTCACAGTCACCTTCCTAGCAATAAAACTGGGAATTATAGCCCAAAACGAGACAGATATTATTCCGTGATTTTGAGCAATAAAAGTAAACACAGACTTTACTTTTATTTTACTTTACTTTACTTTTATAGAAATCAGATAGTTTGACAAATGTCTATATATGTTATTTAGTCATTTTTGTTTTAGTGATAATAGAAGAAATATTTCTATTCTGGGTACAAATTATCACATGATTTTGACTAAGGGTTTAAGTAGAAACAGATCCCATTAGGACTTCTAAGGTTTGCTAACAATGAGAACCAAGACTTCATCTCTCTAAGTTACACTGCCTTCTTCTCTAACACATTTCTGAAGATCAAATGAAATTTTGTTTGTTCATTCACCGAACATTGAGCACCTACTGTATTCAACAAAGTGGGCTGGACACTGCAACATATTCAGTAGTATTTAAAATAGCCTCAGTTTTCATGAACTTAAAATTTAATAAGTAGACCAGTGCTACCAATCCCCAAAACAGTAAAAACAAATTGAAAGTGTTAAGAGCCATAAGAGGCTAAAATAACATGATCTGAAGTTCAAGTCATGAGAAAATGCTTTGAAACTGTAAAATGTTTCACAGATAGTATCAGAAAAGCTCAAGAAATGGAGAAACTGAGGGAAGAATTTGATGATTTGTTCCTATAAACATTTCCCTTCTCCATTATTTACCTTGTTTAATAAAAGAAGATAGGAATCAATTGTCTAATACAGTATCTTGCAAACTCTATATGCTCTGTAAATACTTGTTGAATAAATGAATGTTTAACTATCTTCTTCTCAGTGATATTTAAAGGAATATCTGGTAAAAATTATTTTAGTTTGAAACTCAAAAGCACTATGCAAATTATTATTAATTAATAGTTAGAACAATAATGCCATTTTAGAATCCATTTTAATTGGGTGCATTTTATGACTTTTTTCAGATAAAAGATCCCATTCATAGATTACTTGTGAGAAATTTGGGTGCAATATAAAAAGTAGAAAATGTATTGCTTTGGGCACCAGAGCATCCAACCAGAATCCTTGTTCTAACACCCACTAACTCTAGGAAAGCTACCATTTTGAACCTTAGGTTTTTTGTTTGTGGGGTCATAGATCATAACAGATGAGGTTAAGATCAGTTCTAGCTCTAATGTATTCATGCCTCAACACAGGAGATATTATGGAAGACACTTAAAATGTATAAAATGTACTTAAGTTATAGTGGGTTATCACCATGTTTAAATATATATTAGCACATTTTTGAATTGATAAATTGTGCTTAAATCTGTAAGAATGGCAAAACTTTAAAAATATGTCAAGGTATTCTAATGTAGGTAAAAGAACTAGCTTGGCGCCTGCCCCCTACCCTCACCACACATATCCTTTGAGCTACTTAGGGGATTAATCTACAATTAGTTCTAATAGTTGAGGCTAACTGAGTGGTGGCATGATAATTAAGTGAATTGGAGTGGTTCTGGATAATCAAGGAGAAACTCTCAATTATTTAAGGATACACCCATCTTTCTATTGTGCTTTAGACTCTGTTCCGTGAACAAAAAGAACAGCCTGGTCCACCACTTGTCGAAGCAGTACATTCCAGAAGTTTTATTAATAATAAGTTTTAGGGAATTAATAATGCATCAAATGTGTCACACACTAATCATAAACTGTAGTCAAAACGGTCTTTTAGGCAACATGTTCATGATGGTGATGGAATGAGACTTTCTAAAGGTAGGAAGTCTCAGTTATCTCAAAGCAGTTAGGATGGAGTGACAATGTACTGTTGAAGCATCTGCACGTGTGTGACCCTGTGCTAGGCTGTTAAATACATTTACTGATATTAAACCTGGTCAGAAACTAGACAGTTTTGGTCCCATTTTAAAAATAAACAGTGTTGGTAAAGTGAGCTGCTTACGTCAACTCTGCTTAAGTGTACACTATTATATTTTAAAATATAATACACTATTTACAATATAATATGTTATTATATTTAAAGCTTCCCTGGTGGCTCAGACGGTAAAGAGTCTGCCTGCAATGCAGGAGACCCAGGTTCAACCCCTGGGTTGGGAAGATCCCCTGGAGAAGGAACTGGCAACCCACTCCAGTACTCTTGCCTGGAGAATTCCATGGACAGAGCAGCCTGGCAAGACCCAGTCCATGGGGTTGCAAAGAGTCGGGCACGAGTGAGTGACTAACATTTCATTTTCATTTCATATTATATTATACTTTAGGAGATTAAAAACAGAAAATTTAAACATGAGTGTGAGCATCTTATGCAAATCAAGAACTCTCTTGGCAACTCATGTGTTCATATGTGTAGGGCTGTGTCTGCATAGATTCATTCTTTTTCCTGAATAATAGCCCCTTGCTCATCCTCCTTTACTTTCAGCTTGTTGAATTTTAGCCTTTTCTAGTTCTTTTTAAATATCACTTCCTGAGCAGGCACACTTTGATTTCAGAGATATAAAATTCCTCTCTGACTCTTAGGTCTCCCTGTGCCTTTCCGTATAAGCCTTTACTGCCCAAGTTTAACACTCACATGACACTGTAATGTCCAAGAAGGCATGGACCCATCTATCTTATTCACTACTACGTCCCCACCACCCAGAAGATGGCCTGGCATTTGTCTCACAAACACACACCTGCCGTATGACTAACACATATATCCAGCATTTTGGAAAGTGCCACAAGACTCTCAAAATTCCCGGCCCCTAGGTAACCTATACTGTATGTTCTATATTACAGGATGGTATACAAAATTAGAACATTAAATATCTTATAATGTTAACATATTAAAGAATAGAGCCCCCAATATGTACTGAAATTGTTTCAGGGTGAATTATGTGCAAGTTCTTGAAGCCCTGCTCCATTTTGTTTTGTTTTGTTCTGTCATTTTCAAACAACTTCTACCACTGGAGAGGGTGGTTGCATCAGCATGGTTCCCATTAGTGGGCTGAGACAGTTCAGTTCAGTGACTCTTTGCGACCCCATGAACCGCAGCATGCCAGGCCTCCCTGTCCATCACCAACCCCTGGAGTTTACCCAAACTCATATCCATTGAGTCAGTGATACCATCTAACCTTCTCATCCTCTGTCGCCCCCTTCTCCTCCCGCCTTCAATCTTTCCCAACATCAGGGTCTTTTCCAATGAGTCAGCTCTTTGCATCAGGTGGCCAAAGTATTGGAGTTTCAGCTTCAGCATCAGTCCTTCCAATGAACACCCAGGACTGATCTCCTTTAGGATGGACTGGTTGGATCTCTTTGCAGTCCAAGGGACTCTCAACAGTCTTCTCCAACACCACAGTTCAAAAGCATCAATTCTTCTGTGCTCAGCTTCCTTTATAGTCCAACTCTTACATCCATACATGATCACTGGAAAAACCATAGCCTTGACTAGATGGACCTTTGTTAGCAAAACAACATCTCTGCTTTTTAATATGCTGTCCAGATTGGTCATAACTTTCCTTCCAAGGAGCAAGCGTCTTTTAATTTCATGGCTGCAATCACTATCTGCAGTGATTTTGGCTAAGATAAGTAATAGGTAATAAGGCCTCATTTCTATTGCCTTTTCGGTTATACTTCTCACTGCCAAAAGATGGCAGTGTGATAGAGTGTGTGACAGCCTTCTTTCTGAGTCTGAGCAGACCTGCAGTCTGAGTGGTTGGCTGTGATCCTGAAGAGCCAACCTACTTTTGCAAAAATCTCAGTTTTCTGAAGGATATACGATGTGAACATTCTGTGCTCCCCAAGAGATGTGCACCTGCCTGTTGGGTTTGTTACCCTGCCTGGAGACAAGAGCTCTGGAAAGTGTATGTTCTACTATGAATAAACAGGTGGCTTCCAAGGTGGCCCAGTGGTAAAGAGTCTGCTTGCCAATGCAGGAGACGCTCGAGACCCGGGTTCAAGCCCTGGGTTAGGAAGATCCTTTGGAGAACAAAACGACAACCAACTCCAGTATTCTTGCCTGGAAAATGCCATGGACAGAGGAACCTGGCAGGCTGCAGTCCATGGGGTTGCAAAGAGTTGGACATGACTGAGCAACTTTCATTCACTTCAAATTCCAAAGGTCAGTGCTATGCTCAATCCATCCGCTGATTCCACATGGAGAGAGACTGTCTTTTCTTTCTGATAAGCCAAGGCATGTCTCCTAAAAACTTAAAATTTTCTTCCACGGGAAGTTAGACTATATATACTTGTCTTCCTCATTAGCTTTACTAAAGAAAAAAAAATTTTTTACAGGAGAGTCATCACGAGTAAGACTGAATTTTGGCATGCTGTAGACGAGGTGAGGTTTTCCTTGGTGCCTTCTTCCTACTGTTCTAGTTTCCTTCTCCTCTTGAAGCTGCTATTCTCAGGGGCCTCAACTAATTAGGTGTTGGCCTGTCAACCACTGTGCCTTTTGCTGAAGGCTGCCTCAGGTTCTAACTAGGTCTTTTCTGCCCTACAATAAGACTGTTACTCTAGGCTGCCTCCTTGTTGGAAAGAGGCTGGTCAATGATTGTCACATGAATATTAAAGCACATCGTATTGCTGGTCATCAGTTCAGTCACTCAGTTGTGTCTGACTCTTTGTGACCCCATGAACCGCAGCACACCAGGCCTCCCTGTCCATCAGCAACTCCCAGAGCCTACCCAAACTCATGTCCACTGAGTCGTCGGTGATGCCATCCAGCCATCTCATCCTCTGTCGTCCCCTTATCCTCCTGCCTTCAATCTTTCCCAGCATCAGGGTCTTTTCCAATGAGTCAACTCCGCATCAGGTGGCCAAAGTATTGGAGTTTCAGCTTCAGCATCAGTCCTTCCAATGAATATTCAGGACTGATCTCCTTTAGGATGGACTGGTTGGATCTCCTTGCAGTCCAAGGGACTCTCAAGAGTCTTCTCCAACACCACAGTTCAAAAGCATTAATTCTTAGACGCTCAGCTTTCCTCACAGTCCAACTCTCACATCCATACATGACCACTGGAAAAACCATAGCCTTGACCAGATGGACCTTTGTTGGTCCCATCTTTGTCTCTGCTTTTTAATATGCTGTCTAGGTTGGTCATAACTTTCCTTCCAAGGAGTAAACGTCTTTTAATTTCATGGCTGTAGTCACCATCTGCAGTGATTTTGGAACTCCCAAAAAATAAAGTCAGCCACTGTTTCCACTGTTTTCCCATCTATTTGCCATGAAGTGATGAGACTAGATGCCATGATCTTAGTTTTCTGAATGTTGAGCTTTAAGCCAACTTTTTCACTCTCCTCTTTCACTTTCATCAAGAGGCTCTTTAGTTCTTCTTCACTTTCTGCCATAAGGGTGGTGTCATCTGCATATCTGAGGTTATTGATATTTCTCCTGGCAATCTTGATTCCAGCTTGTGCTTCATCCAGCCCAGTGTTTCTCATAATGCACTCTGTTGGTCATATTCACTCATTGATTCATTATCCGTCACTTATAAATGGAATGCCTGCTATGTATCAGTGACTATTATACACTTGGGTTACCTGCACAAAGGCCAGGCCTTCATGGTCAAAGCTGGAGAGATAGAAAGTTAGGCCTTAGCAATAATCATGCTCCAGACAGATAAACTCAAGAAGCCGATCAAGAAAGACAGTTTGCAATGTGTAGAGATTTGTGGACTAAAAGAGTATCATTTTCATCTTTGTATCCTTGTTTCATACATAATGTCTGGACCAGGGAAGACATGCAGTAGATATTTAGGCCTAAGCTTTTATTGATGAAATCCTGAGACAAGTTGCGGCGGGGGGGGGAGGGGGGGGCGGTGATATTTTTGGATCTCTCACTGTTCCCACCACATCACCACAAGCTGGAAAAGAGAAATCTTTGCCTACCACGAACTGCCTCTCCCTACCATGTATGCCTCTGCCCGAGATACTAGAACTGAAACAGAAATTGTGCTTTTACGTCTTCTTTTTGAAATGTTCTTTTTAATTTATTTTTTGTTGTTGTTGAAGTGTAGTTGATTTACAATGTGTTAGTTTCAGGGGTACAGCAAAGTGATTCAGTTTCACACACACACATATATATATATGTACATATGTGTATACATATATCAGTTCATATCATATATCATACACATACATATATGTATACATATCATACATACATACATACACATACACATATCATACGTATACATATCATACACACATATATCAGTACATATATATGTGTGTGTGTACATATGTGTATACATATATCAGTTCAGTTCAGTCGCTCAGTCGTGTCCAACTCTTTGCGACCCCATGAATCGCAGCATGCCAGGCCTCCCTGTCCATCACCAACTCCCGGAGTTCACCCAAACTCATGTCCATTGAGTCAGTGACGACATCCAACCATCTCATCCTCTGTCATCCCCTTCTCCTGCCCCCAATCCCTTCCAGCATCAGGGTCTTTCCCAATGAGTCAACTCTTGTATGTATGTGTGTATATATATATATACACATACACATATACACATATATATATGTGTGTGTGTGTGTGTGTGTGTGTGTGTATAAATCTTTTCAGATTCATTTCCTTTAAAGTTATTACAAAGTATTGAATTTAGTTCCCTATACTATACAGTAGGTTCTTGTTGGTTATCCATTTTATATATGTTGTTGTTTAGTGGCTAAGTCTTTGCTACTCTATCCATGGGATTTCCCAGGAAAGAACACTGGAATGGGTTGCCATTTCCTTCTCCAGGGGGATCGTCCCAACTCTGACATTGAACCCATATCTTCTGCATTGGCAGACAGATTCTTTACCACAGAACCACCTGCGAAGCCCATTTTTATATAGAGTTCTGTGTGTATGTTAATCCCAAACTTTGAATTTATCCCTCCCCAGCCCTTCCACTGTGGTAGCCATTTTTGCTTCTTAATGTTGGTTCTCAGTTGGAGACGGAAGAAAGACTTGTTAGACAATAAGGCAGTAAAATGGAGATTGGAATAAGTTCCCAAAACTCAGCTCTGCTCTATTAATAAAAAAAAAAAAAAAAAAAGCCACTGGGCATGACAGCGCCTAGCAGGGAATAGAGCTCATTTGTTTGTCTTCACTAACAAATATGACTCAGGCATTCACACGAGCAAGAGTTCATTTCCTTAAAAACTGGTTTTGTTTTTGTCTAATGTATGTCCACCACCCCCCCCCCCCCACAGAGGTTTTAGTTTGCATCCAAGGCATCACCTAAGCAGTGTAAACACTTAAGTTCTGTCTTTAAGGATCATTGACTCAATCTTGTGAGGATTTACTTTACATATTACCTTTCCTGTTTTACAGTAACCAGGTCAAAACACTGTCAGTGGCCTGAATGATTCATCTATAAATGACCTGTGATCCAGTTCATAGCATCCTCTCGACTTTTCTCAAGAGGTGATTTCTCACAAGGATGAAGCAAATATATCAGCAAGATTCTCTCTCCTCCTTACTGTTTTGAACTGAGGCACAGCAGGTCCATCAGGAAACAACTCAGCACAAGCGAAGAGGAAAATCACCCAAGGGATGGAGGCTCCGCTGCTGTGACTTCACGCCTGGAAACTGAGGACAAGCCAGTTGATCCGGCATAGCGGGGCGTGTGTCAGTGGCAGTTCCCAGGGAACAATGGCTTTTACTGTGCAGGCTGCCACGTGGGAACCAGATTTGTTTATGTTTTCCTCTGTGTCATTTTGGGGGATAACGTATGGTTGCTTTTTTCTTTATTTGAATGCCACAGGGGCAGCGGGGACCTCCAGCTTCCTGGTCCCCAAAACAAGCCTGATTTTTTCAGAAACTAGGAAATCCAGTGACCTGTTTGAGGTTCTGTTTTTGTGATAGTACCCTTTTTACCTCCAAGGACAGGAGAAGCAGGTTTTCCTGTGGAAGAAGAGGCTGAGCTCGGGAAGTTCCCAGACAGTCATTTGCTGTCTCTCCATGGAAGGGGGAGGAGGAATGAGACAAGGCAAAGGCGAGTGGGATGACAGCTTCACAAAGGCGGGGTAACCCCCGACCCAGGGCATGTGAAAGATTAACGAGAGTTCAAAGGCTTTGCAAACTTGTCTGTCCCCAAAAGAGGCACATACATAATAAAACTTTCCATCTTTAACTTACCATTTTACATAGAATTTTCTCATCACCTGGTCTCACCTAGTCTTTTAATACCATCAAAGTTTTGAGACAAAAGAAAAAAAAGAATTTTTATTAAATTTAATTTACATGTGCATTAAATTGCTAAGATTAGCCAGACATGAGGGGCTTCCCTCATAGGTCAGTTGGTAAAGAATCTGCCTGCAATGCCAGAGACCCGGGTTTGATTCCTGGATCAGGAAGATCCCCTGGAGAAAGAAACGGCAATCCACTCCAATATTCTTGCCTGGAAAATCCCATGGACAGAGGAGCCTGGCGGGCTACAGTCCATGGGGTCGCAAGAGTCGGATATGACTTAGTGACTAAACCACCAACGCCACCAGCCAGACATGGGAAAAACAGCTGTCTTTTATAACTTCGGATTTCAAGTCATCTCTTCTATCAGTTCAACAAGTGTACTCATCCTTATCAGATGATGGGACCCAACTTTTTATCTCTTTATGAAACTGAGAGAATTTGATAAATAATGATGGAAGATAAATTTGATTTTAGAACATAAATGTATAGGGGATATTTGGTCAAACAATCAGTTTGTCAGTTTTCTGTCCATTACCTTGTAATCTTGACACTATGTATTATTAATAGCAGGTAGAGTTTTAATGCAAAAAAAAAAACTCCCAGGCAAAATTGTTAGCAATATAATTGATGCGTCTCTTGGATTTTATGTAACTGTGAATACTGCAAAAATATAATATGAAAGACATATGCTTTTTTTCATATTCAAGTCTATTTATGCTTATAAATGTAATGGAGCATCCTAGCTATTGAGGATAAATGGAAAGATAATGAGTTATATAGTTCTCATTGTCTAATTAAAGGAAGCTGATTGATCTCAACATGAGAAACTTTGTTTGCCTTGATTTGACGTGAAATCTCTAATGAAGTATATTTCCCATTTATGGTCATAGCTCCTCAACCATAAACACCTATAGTCCCCAGAGCCTCCCCTTTTTACATGGGAGGTCACAAAAGAAGCATAAATCCCTGTTAAAACTGCAATTAGCACAAGTTAAGAGAGCCCAGAAAATTATTAAATTACAGAGGAAAATACAGACTCAACGGCTGATGTGGTACAAAATGTTAAACACTGTGGCAGTGGTAGGGAAGACTCAGCAGTTCTATGCACTCCTCCTACATTTCTCAGCCTCCTTATAAGTTAATAATGTGTGCCTCTAATCATGCTTTTAACTATCTACATTCTCTATAGTTTCTGTGACCGGAAGTGAAGGACTTCAAGGGAGAGGAATTGTATGATGGTTGAAGCCTGGGTCCCTGAGTCACTGTTGGAAGGAAAGCTGTGCAGAAGCATTGCCTAGCCCCCATTGGACTATGACATGAGCAGGAGACAAACTAGGCTATGTTAGGGTTAGGTGTGAAATTGAACTGATTTTGCCACTAGATATTAGAAAAATAGTCCTAGCATTCTTTTAAAATAATAAACGTGTTTCTAGTGTTATAACACTAGCAATTTTTTTCAGTGCCAGAGTTACAATAATTTGACATTTTGGAGATTTTAAATGGTGAACTATATTGCTATATAGTCAATCTTGTCATTATATTAACAATAAAACTGTAAAACATTAGATTTAGAAATTTTAATGGGTTTAGTTGATATGTGTTGGCAGTGTGGGTTTTTCAGTGTAGCTTTGTCCAGGGCTCTTTATTTAACTTAGGTTTAACTAGAATCCCCATTGTGAAATTACATGGTTTTACTGTGTATGAAAATTTTAAATGAGAATCTTTGGTTTCTTAGTAAAAGGAGAGAAAAACGTTGTTCCATGAGGATAATCTCAACATGAAATGGCCAAAGAGAATAAAGAATAAACAATTGTAAAGGACATTGGTCAATAAAACTCTTTCTTTTAGAACAGTATCAAATCAAGGAATATGTGCATGTGTGTGCTAACTTGCTTCAGTCGCGTCTGACTCTGTGTGACTCTACAGACTGTAGCCCATCAAGCTCATCTGTCCATGGGATTCTACAGGCAAGAATACTTCAGTATGTTGCCATTTCTTCCTCCAGGGCATCTTCCTGACCCAGGGATTGAACTCACATCTCTTGTGTCTCCTGCATTGGCAGCTGGATTCTTTACCACTAGAACCACCTCATATAAAACCTTCACAATGTCTGCCCAGTAGGATTTCAGAATTGCTATGGACCAGTGATTGAAGGAGATCATCCCTTAGTCCTCCTTTCTGAATAAGAATGTTTATTGTAGATGTTGCGTCCTCGTGAGTGTGGAAGTGCTTATGCTGGAGGAGAGACAGATAACTTCACAGTTTTCTCAACCTATGAGGAGTCATATTTGTAAAACATGGAAGGATTGATTTGCAGAAATTATCTAGCTTAAGCTCAATGTGGTAACTACTAGGACTTTGGTTTTCTCCCTTGGAAGCAGTTAAGTGTATTTGGATTCCAGAAAAGCAGCTGTGACAGAGACTGTCAGTGTTCACCAGTATTTCACAGGCTTTCTCTATCTCCTAGCTTTTATTGTGTTTGGGTTAGGGTAAGGTGGCTGATGCTGGCTAGTGAACTGTGAATGTAAATGAAGTGTGTCACTTTGGATGAATATAGTTGAGATTAGGGCAATCTTCTGTAGCTGCCAATGAAAGAACCCCAAAATGATTGAGACGAAAGGTGGGAGCTCCTGGCGAAGTAGAGGATTGTGCAATAAAATTGCCTGACGTATCTGGAACTGTGGCATAAGCAAGACATAAACTTCTGTTGTGTTACTTCACTGAAGCTTTAAAGTATGACTCTCAAAAGTTGACTTTAATAATCTGACTAATAAAACATTATAATCACCACTGATGTTCTAAAACTCATGGAAAACGTGAATTTCCTTTTACGGAAAACCCCGGTAGCAATCAACATTTATTCCATCATGTATCTTTTGAGCCAGTCACATGTCAGATACAAAGAAATTACGGCATGTTCTTTTCTCTACTCTCCAAAATTTCACACTCCAGTTCTCTCACATGCTTTCCTAAAAGACAAACTGTGACTATAATTCAGGATTTTGAGGTAGCACCTACCAGTTTCTAGGAAAGCTCTTAGTGACTCTGAATAAGAAAATACCAGACACTCCATCTTTTCTGAATAAAGATAGAACCTGAAAGAGATGATCAATGAGTGCAGCTTACCGAAACACAAAGTTTAGTTTGCATTTCACCTCCTGTGTCTGAACTACCACCTCTCCTGCCTGGGTTAGGGGTCTCTCTATGTAATCTGATAGCAGCTTGTGCACTTTCTCTCATAAAACTTTTCATATAATATTGTGATTCTCAGTGCTTGCTCTATTTCTCACTAAACTGTAAATTTTATTAATGCCACAATATTGTATATATAATTTACCATTACAAGCTCTAGTACTCTAGATATTATTTACTATTTCTTAGAGTATACTTCTTATGTGTTATTTTTTTCCTTTTCTCTAATTTATTGAAGATCCTTTCTGTATACTCACAGAGAAGATGAACTTAATGGTGAGCATCTTTGTATCTTGAGTGGGAGGTACCCATGGGAAATCAAATGAAGATGGGTAAGTAATTGGGTAGATCGTTCTGGACTTAAGGAGAGAAATCTGGGGTGGAGACATAGGGCAACATAGACATGCTTTCTAAGGTCATGAAAATGTATGAGACTAACTAGAAAGAGAAAGTAGATTTAAAAAGGAAGACATTGGAAATGGAACTCCAGGAGAAGAGAGGAGGAAAAATATTGATGAAATTCTTCGAGATAGCACTCAGAGAAGTGAAAGGAAAGCTTCAAGACTGAGAAACCATGAAAAATAAAGAAGAAATTTTCAAAAGGAGGGAGATTCAAATGTTGCATAGATTCAAGCAAGATAAAAAGAGAATAATTTGCACTGATTTGAGGAATGAAGACATCATGAACAACTTTCATTAGAGTTGTTTTAGTGCAGTAGTGGGTCTGGAAGCCAGGCTTCTGCAGGTAAAAAGATAAATGAGGCAACAGATGAGGCAACAGAATGAGTTCCAGAAATTTGAAAGTGAAGAAAACCAGAGAGCTAACTCTTCTTACACATCCTTTGAGACAGTCAGATGTCTCCTTCCAAAGCTTTCTCAGATACTATCACCACTCTCTCTGATTTCTATCACATACACAACACATTTGCTCCTTTGCAAACCTCCATATTATCCTTGATTACACAGTCTATTGTAATTGACTGATTATTTTCTTTTTTTCCAATAAATCAATGGTCTTAACCTTCTTAGGGTTTCTGACATCTTTTTAGATTCTTCTAACATCTAAAATCTATCTCTGGTAAGAAGTTCACACATGCACATCCAGAAAAAATTGTGCATAAAATTTCAACAAGCTAAATGGAACCCTAAAAGCTCATACAGATGAATAAGTTCCTAGGTTAAGAAGCCCTACACTAGACCTTAAATGTTTTATAATAGAGATTGTGTGTTATTTGTTTTGTATC
This sequence comes from Cervus canadensis, assembly GCF_019320065.1. Taxonomy (NCBI): domain Eukaryota; kingdom Metazoa; phylum Chordata; class Mammalia; order Artiodactyla; family Cervidae; genus Cervus; species Cervus canadensis. Next base: position 26,401,791 of record NC_057411.1, on the reverse strand, counting down.
CTCTGTGACTGACACACCACATAATAGGAACTCAAATAAAGCTTGATGAATGGACAAATGGAAGGATGGATGCATTAACTGCAAAGCAGAAATAAGGAGGTGTGAGCATCTCACACTGACTGGGAGAAACAGGAATCCTTTGCTGCACAGATTTGAAGGAGGAGATTTCCAGGATGATTAAGCGAGGAGGGATACCTCTTACATAAGCAACATTAGTTGAAAAGACTCACCAGATTATTTAGAGGCCAGGTAATCTAACTTGAATGGAGTACAAGAAGCACTGAGTGGGTATGAAAAGAGGCAAGTAACTGGTCATCCCTCACACTTTTAACTAGGCCTGAATAGAGGCTATTTTTAAGGATATCATAGCTTCCTTTGAAACTTTTCTAGAAAAATCTCAGCCTTCCCCATCCCGATCCCCCCTCCCGCCTCCCTCTCCATCCTAAATCCATGGCTGATTCATGTCAATGTATGGCAAAAACCACTACAATATTGTAAATAATTAGCCTCCAACTAATAAAAATAAATGGAAAAAAAAAGTACACAAACTCTTCCAGAGAATAAAAAAAAAAAAAAAATCTCAGCCTTTATTATCTAAATGTCTGCCTTCATATCACATCAAAATCCTTTTTTAAAAAAAAAAAATTGGAGGATAATTGCTTTACAAATGTTGTGTTGGTTTCTGCCATACAACAATATAAGTCAGCCATGAGTATATATATATATACACACACACACATATATATATATATATCTCCTCTGCATCCTCTGCCTCTTAAACCCCATTCCCACCCCCACCCGCACCATCCCACCCCTCTAGGTCATCAGAGGGCCTAGTTGGGCTCTCTGTGTTATATAGTAACTTCCCCCATCCAGCTATCTTACACATGGTCGTGTATATATGCCAGTGCTACTCTCTCAAGTTATCCCACCCTCTCCTTCAGCCCTGCTGTGTCCACAACACCAGCCTCTACATCTGCATCTATTCCTGCCCCGCAAATAGGTCCACCAGTACCGTTTTTCTAGATTCTATATATATGTGTGCTAATATATGATCGCTTTTATCTTTATGACTTATTTCACTCTGTATAACAGTTCTACATTCTTCCACCTCAGTTCAACTGATTGACATTTATTCTTTTTTAAGGCTGAGTAATATTTCATTCAGTTCAGTTCAGTTCAGTTGCTCAGTCGTGTCCGACTCTTTGCGACCCCATGAATCGCAGCACGTCAGGCCTCCCTGTCCATCACCAACCCCCGGAGTTTAAACTCATGCCCATCAAGTCGGTGATGCCATCCAGCCATCTCATCCTCTGTCATCCCCTTCTTCTCCTGCCCCCAATCTCTCCCAGCATCAGGGTCTTTTCCAATGAGTCAGCTCTTCACATCAGGTGGCCAAAGTATTGGAGTTTCAGTTTCAGCATCAGTCCTTCCAATGAATATTCAGGACTGATTACCTTTGGGATTGACTGATTCAATCTCCTTGCAGTCCAATGGACTCTCAAGAGTCTTCTCCAACACCACAGCTCAAAAGCATCAATTCTCTGGCTCTCGGCTTTCTTTATAGTCCATTTCTCACATCCATACATGACTACTGAAAAAACCATAGCTTTGAATAGACAGACCTTTGTCAGCAAAGTAATGTCTCTGCTTTTTAATATCCTGTCTAGGTTGGTCATAGCTTTTCTTCCAAGGAGCAAGCATCTTTTAATTTCATGACTGGAGTTACCATCTGCAGTGATTTTGGAGCCCCTCAAAATAAAGTCTCTCATTGTTTCCACTGTTTCACCATCTATTTGCCACGAAGTGATGGGACCTGATGCCATGATCTTAGTGGTCCTGTTCTAACCGTTGCTTCTGGACCTGCATACTGATTTCTCAGGAGGCAGGTAAGGTGGTCTGGTATTCCCATCTCTTTAAGAATTTTCCACACAGCCCTGCCCATCAACAGAAAATTGGATTAAAGATTTACTGAGCATGGCCCTGTCCATTAGAAGACTCAGTTTCCCCTATAGTCAGTCTCTCCCATCAGGAAGCTTCCATAAGCCTCTTATTCTTATCCCTCAGAGGGCAGACAGAATGAAAACCACAATCACAGAAAACTAATTAAGCTGATCACATGGACCACAGTCTTGTCTGACTCAATGAAACTATGAACCATGCCATGTAGGGCCACCCAAGACGGAGGGGTCGTGGTGAAAACTTCTGACAGAACAGGGCCCACTGGAGAAGGGAACGGCAAACCACTTCAGTAGTCTTGCCTTGAGAAGCCCATGAACAATATGAAAAGGCAAAAAGATAGGACACTGAAAGTTGAACTCCCCAGGTAGGTAGATGCCCAAGATGCTACTGGAGAAGAGAGGAGAAATAACTCCAGAAAGAAGGAAGAGACAGAACCAAAGCAAAAACCACACCCAGTTGTGGATGTGACTGGTGATGGAACAAAAGTCCGCTGCTATAAAATATCTATTGGATTAAGCCATATAATAATCTCCTTTAATTACTCATGTTCCTTAATGTGCTTCTCTATTATTTTTTTTAATCCATCTGTTCCTTATCATCATCCTGTATGTGTTACGTTGCTTTAGTCATGCCCGACTCTGCAACTCCATGAACTGTAGCCCACTAGGCTCCTCTGTCCATGGAATTCTCCAGGCAAGAGTACTGGAATGGGTTGCCATGCCTGTCTCCAGGGGCTCTTCCTGACTCGGGGACTGAATGAGGGACTCCTGCATTGCAGGCAGATTCTTTACTATCTGAGCCACCAGAAAGACCCTTATTATCATCCTAAGTAGTTATCACACTCGTTTCATAGTTGAAGAGTTACAGAGACATCTGTCTTAACATTCTACTCAAAATAACACAACTAATAAAAGGCAAAATGACATTTTCTTGATTTGTGTGGTCAGCTGATTCCAATTCCAATACCTTTAAAAAAAATAACATTTTGCTGTTGGTAACACTGCCATTTGGTATTTAAGATAACTTCAGTGACTTAAACTGATTACTGCTCATTCATTCTGTAATTTGTCATGACTATAAATAAATTGATCAGTATTTGATAGATACAGAGAATGCACATTGACAGTATGCTAAGTCCTAGGATAGACTGAAAACAATGTTCATAAGTTTCCTAACTATAACATTGTATCTCTGAAGTTGTAGTAGAAACTCTTTTGCGAAATTTCCAGGTTGAGTGTGGGCAGTGGGTGGAATTATTAACTAGAATTCTTTGGCTTTCTTTGCTCAGTTCAGTTGGTCAGAACATGATTCAGAAGAAGGCAAGAATGTGGGTAGAGTCTATGTGGGCCAGTTCATTTACTTTAACCTTGCACAATTGCATCAACAATGGAAACAGAGACAACAATATCCTCCTAAAATAAAGTGAATGTTTTAGAAGAAATCAAAGCTAATGCATCATCACAATCAGGATATATCAACATAAAGTTCATGGTACTTTTATGGTTGGATCATCTCAGTACCATCATCTTCTCAAAGAACAGTACATTACTTGCATCAACCAGAAGGTCATTATCAACACTCCATTAGTCACCAGTGTGTACTGTGGTTTATCTGAAACAAATATTTAAATAATCAGTGGTGAGAATAGTCGGGTACAGAGGGAGGCCTTAAACTTTTCTTGAATTAACATCATTTCAAAAATTTCTCTTTCTAGAGCTGACTCGGCAGTGCTAATAAACACAAAAGTGCTGTTTAAGTGAGTCAGACAGAGTTTGAACCTTTGCAGTCTCATTTAGTAAGTGATCCTAAGCGAGTTATTCGACCTCTCTGGGGTCTCAGTCTCCTCATATGAACACAATGCTGACAGTAGTATTAATACCTACCTCAAGAAAGTGTGGTTAGATTCAAGTGAGAGAAAGAGCTCTTGCTGGAAAGCTGGCATATAGTAAGTACTTAATAGATATAAATGGATATTATTATTATCATTATTATTTACTTTTATTATTCCACTGAGAAAAGTTTGAGCTGGAAGGACCAAGGGAGCATTTAATATTTTGATAAGTATCATTCCCTCCCCCAGTGAACAGGGGAGTCTAATCGAGGGAAAATATTTGAAGGTCAGAGGGAAAACATAACAATATCACCACATCTTTTTTTTTTTTAAGGTTTCATGGTATAGCTTTGTTTGACTTGAAGTTAACTCCCAGACTTACATATCTACATGAACGTTAATTGCTAAATGCATTTTAGAAGCCAAGTGTCATTATTTTGTGTAGATAAAAATCCTTCCTGTAATCATTACCACATTCTTATCCTCCTCTGTGCTGTGTTCTGACCAGCTGAGCTAGGCAAGCAAGACAAAGACTTGTAGTTTATAACTCCATCCATAGTCTATCCCATGGAATTTCACAATAGATTCTAAGGAAACTTCACAAGTGAAAATATTATGGTTGTGATATTTGTTCCAATTATGGTTGTGATATATTTCCAGTTCACCTAAGAACATACTTAGGAGGTGTGGCCCCTTCCATCAAAAAGTGTTTAAAGTTTTATTAATGCTGCATTAACCAGATTATCACTGTAGCAATATAAGGTAGCTATTCCATATATCTGAGTTACCAACTTGATGGTATTATGAGTAGCAAAGCCAAATTGATTATTTTGGAAAGAGTGCCAGAGTTGGGAATTGTTAGCTACTTGGGTTTAGAAGGCCTAATGTGTATGATTTATACAGTCTTTCACTGTCTTTAGTAAGCAATTGTAACCATAAACTAGGAATATATATATAAAGCATCAGGGAATATGCAATATTATTTCATTCATCATGTGTTTCCAAGTAATTTGCATTAATATAAACAGATTCAGGAGAATGGTTTCTTTATAAAGGCATCTTTTCACACTTTATTTGCTGCATTACATTTAAGACCTCATGGAACAATTTTTGATTGGCCCCAATGTTTCTGATTACAGGAAGTGTGATCTTCTACAGATGATGCTATGGAATCTTCATGTTAAGGGTAAGACGGGATTGTCTTGCCAGAAAATGATGGTGATATATGGGAGAGGCTGAAGATGATTCTAGATATTATTTTTCATGCATAATAAGGATTTTCTTTGAAAATTTATAACAATAGATTTTGAAAAACTATGGTCAGAGCAAATGTCTTTCTTGTTCTCTGAAAGAAGAGACCTTGAAAAGATTATGTTACAGTGTATTTCTTCAGTTAGCACTCTGCTAGCTTAAACCACTCTTAAAGGGATATTTGATGCAATTTTCAAAGCTCGGTCTTGCCGATGATCAGGAGTTTTTAACCTCTGTCTGCACTTGGATATCAAGAAAATAAATTTGCATTTTTTAAGCTACCATGTATAGAACAATTGATGGAAAGCAATAGAGAGTAAATGCCAAAATGAGAGCCTGAATCCAAGTCTCTTTGGTGAATGTAAGCAATGTGCTCGGCTGCGCGCAGAAGAGTTCAAGCCTTTGGTTCACTGTCACCTTGGATTATCTCTTTGAAATAAGATTAGCAACCAGATAGACACGGTCTCATTTCAAAAAGACACATAAAAGATACATATTATGCCTTGATCAGTACAATGATGTAAATGCCAGTGTCATTTATCTGCTCTTGTGCTTTAAAATGCTTCCCCATTTATATAAATCTAAGGATCTTACTTTGTGAAATTTCATTCTTCCAGTCAAATTCTAAACTTAGTGAGTTTGCTCTTCAAGTTTAACTATAACTAAATAGAATTCCTTGAATGAGATGTTGTTTGTTTTTTGTTTATTCTTATCATATTTTATAATAGGAAATAAAATATTTTTAATCTAAGATGTTTAGCCATAATCCTGTGTTGCAAACTATTTTCTTTATATTTCATTCAAATCCTTGTTCACATAGAGTCACTGTGTATGAATAATTTAGTAAATATTATTTTTTCATTTAAAAATAAATCAAAAGCTTTTTATAAATTGAAGCTATACTTTCATATTTATACTTTATAATAGTTTAATAATATCTCACTAGGTAAAAGCTACCCTAATTTCATATTATACCATAGCCATAGTCCTAACACAAATATATCATAAGTAAAAAGACCTGTGGTTTATGCCTCACAGGTGCTTAGTTGTGTTGAGTTGAAATACTGGTGTTGTGTAAAGTCCTATTTGTGCATTATTTGGGATAAGTTAGACATTGATGGTTGAGGATATGGGTACAACATACACAGATCTAATTCTACCAATACCCCTTCCATTTATTTTCATAGAAATAAATGCTACAAGGAAATTCAGTAACAACCACATTGCCTGGTATTGTCTATCTTTAGACTCAAAAAAGACCTTGAAACAACTGTGAAAAATTACAGACTGGGCAAGACTATACTCAGGCCATTCAGGTGGGTCCTTATGTAATCTCAACAACCCATCTGTTAGGCAAAGTAATTCAACACATGTAAGAAAACACTGTGTGTTAGAATAATGGTTGTCCACCATTTGTTAGAAATACAAGTGTTTAAATAATTAAGGTAGGCAATATATATGGGTGGGGGGATTTTGTAGAAATTAGTACCTGGCAACACCAAAACCCTAGAAGATGCTCAGAAATCAGTTACCTCTAAAACAGCATAGTTAGAGGGGAAAAAAGAGAATTGGGCATTATTTTCGTAAACAATCCTAACCACGTATTCAGGAACATAAGAAGGCCCTTGAACTCTACAAATAATTTCAGATGTGTTTTACCACCAGCAGTAATAACAGTGCTTAAGTTTTGGAAGGGATCCTCAGTCCAGAGATGTTACCTTGCTGATGAACTTACATCACCTACCTTTGGAGTCAGGCATCAAAAAGAGCATGGTCCCTTGACAGATGACCTCCACATATCAGTCAGGGTAACACTGGACCCATATCCAAGTTATAATCCCACAAAATTTGTCATGTTCATGCAACAGTTGATTTTTTGTGTCAGTTTTATTGGGCTTAGAGATGTCCAGATAGCTGGTAAACATTATTTTTGAGAATTTCTAGGAGAGTGGTACTCCTTAGCATTTAAATCAGTAGACTGAGTAAAGATTATCTTATGTGGATGGACATCATACAATCTCTTGAGAGCCTAAATTTAACAAAAAGATGGAAGAAGAGCAAATTTGGTCTCTCTGCTTGAGTTGAAACAACCATTTTTTCTTGCTTTGATGCTCCTGGTTCTCAAGCTTTTAGACTTAGACTGGAACTTACACCATCGGACCCCTAACTCTCAGATCTTCAGATTCAGACTGAATTATGTAACAGGTTTACCTGATTTTCCAGCTTGCAGATGGCAGATTATGGGACTTCTCAATCTCCATAACAGGATGAGCTAATTCCTATTATACAAATATGTTTATAATTAGCTCTGTTTCCATGGAGAACCCTGAGAAATATAGATTATTTTTGTTTTTCAAAGACTAAGTTGTAAAATCAACTTTAACTACAGTAAGTAGTTAATGGATACGCAAAGTAAAAAGAAGCAAAACTTGGTATCAAAAATGTAAACTGTTTTGGGAGAGGAAAACATGCTTTTAGATTACATTTGAACTTAAATGACAATCAGCCACTTGCATATAGCAATGCATAAGCATAGAGCAATGAATTGCTATATATATATAGACTGATATGAATGAGCCTCATATAACCTCACAAACCCAAAACCTATAATACATACACAAAAAATAAACAGAAAGGAACCCAAACATAACACTAAATAAAATTATCAATTATTTTTTCTGACCACAATGATAAGAAGCTGAACTCAATTACAAGAAGAAAACTGGAAAATATACAAGCATATGAAAACTAAACAGCATGCTACCAAACAGCCAAATGGTCAAAGGAAAAATCAGAGAAAATAAAATGATACCTTGAGATAAACAAAAACAGAAATATGACTTTCCAAAATCTATTGGATGCAGTAGAAGCAGTTCTAAGAGAGAATGTTACAGTAATTCAGGCCTACCTCAAGAACAAGAAAAATTTCAAATAAATAATCTTTTCACCTAAATGAACCAGAAAAAGAACAAAGTCAAAAGTTAGTAGAAGGATGGAAATAATAAAGATCAGAGCAGAAATAAATATAATTGAGACTAAAACATGGGAAAAAGAGCTAGTTCTTTGAAAATATATACAAAATTGATAAACCTTTAGCCAGACTCATCAAGAAAAAGAGAGGTATCAAATAAAACCAGAAATGAAGGAGTCCTTACAAACAATACAAGAGAAAGAAACAATTCTAAGAGACTTCTATGAACATTGTACGCCAATAAATTGTACAACCTAGAAGCAATAGGTAAATTCTTAGAAACATATAATCTTCCAAGACTGAATCCAGAAGAAACAGAAAATCTGAACAGACCAGTTACTAGTAATGAAATTGAATCAGTAAGCAAAAGACTTCCAACAAACAAAAATTCAGGGCCAGATAGATTCACAGGTGAATTCTATCAAACATTTAAAGAAGAGTTAATACATACCCTCTCAAACAGTTCGAAAAAGATTGAAGATGAAAGGGATACTTAAATCATTGTGTGAGACCAGCATTATTACCCTGAAACCAAAACTGAACAAAGACTCTACAGAAAAAAATTACAGGTCAGTATTCCTGATGAATACAGACACAAAAATCCTCAACAAAATATTAGCAAACCAAATTCAACAATACATATGGAAGGATTATATACCATAATCAAATGGGACTTATTCCAGGGATGCAAGAATGATTCAGTATCCACACATCAAACAACAGAATCCACCACACTAACAAAACAAAGAATAAAAATCACAAGATTCTATCAATAGATCTGGGAAAAGCATTTGACAAAATTCGACATCCGTTTATGGTAAAACTCTCAACAAAGTGGGTACAGAGTGTTCATATCTCAGCCTACATTATATTCAACCATGAAAAGCTGAAAGCATTTCTTCTAAGATCAGGAACAAGACAAGGATGCCCACTTTTGGCACTTTTATTCAACATAATATTATTAATAAATGTCCTAGAATGTATTCAGTACGTTGTTGATTCTTTGATATTTACTATAACTGGCCTTATAACTAACAATATGGTCAACTGTTAAACATTAGCAGTGTGTTTTTGAGAAGAATAATTTCAGGGTTTAGAGTTTGCTTTATTGCCATCAGATTGAGGTTGGCATTGAGGAAGGGATCCCATGAAGATTAGAGAGAACTGTCTTAACAGGCTGCTCATTTCTTACTCTAAGTGGATAGCCATGACTTGGGTATGTGATGGATTAATATTTATTCCCTGTTTGGTTTCCATGAGGAAGGATTTGCCTAAACACAGGTGGCTAGTTGTTCCTCCCCAAGAAAGTGGACTGAGTTACCTGGTTGCTGAACCACAGCTCTAACACTAAGTCACATTGTAGAATGCCATTCAACTTTATCAGCGTACTAGTTTATCTGTGGCAGCAAACAGTGCCAATGCCATCAGTGGATAACAGCCACAAATATTTATTTCTTGCTTATGTTACATAGGAGCTGCAGCCCCAGCTGGACCTTTGCTCAGTCATGCTGGGTCTGAGCCTGGCTATAGCTTGACTCAGCCTGGCTTGCTTCCATATGTCTTCCCGGTTCAGAGATCCAGGCACTTGTTGTATCCCTTATCTGAGGCATGCTACTCTAATAGGTGAGGGCAAACTACACACATCCAAATTGAAGCTTCTACTAAAAAATGACTCATGTCACATCTTACAGCCCATCAGCCAAAGAATACCCCAGGATCCAGCCCAAAGTCAATAAGGGAGGGACATATACTCTTCCCAAATGATGCAACAACAACTCACATGACAATGAGCAGGAACATATAACTCTGTCATCGAGAAGAAGCAAATAGTTGGGAAATTAGACTTCAATCTTCCACAATCACCTATAAAGAAAATATTTTTCTTTCCATCTTCTAGAATACCGAGTCTATCAGCTAAATATAATGAACAAAAGGGTCATTTTGGGATCGTCTAAAAACCAAAAAGAAACTAAACAAAACAAAAAACCCCAAACCACAACCAAGCCAATTCTCGTTAACATTTCTCAGATCTCCTATTTTTTTGTGAGCATCATAGATGTAAAAATGTATACAATTTTTATTTAATTTAAATGTTTCTGATTACTAGTGAGGCTAGACATAATTTCATGTACTTATTAGCTACTTGATTCTCCATTCTTCTGTCATATCTTTTGCCTATTAGATTTTTTTCTTCCACTTACTGATTTGTGAAAGTGAAAGTTGTTCAGTTGTGTGCGCCTCTTTGACCCCATGGACTGTAACCTGCCAGGCTCCTCTGTCCATGGAATTCTCCAGGCCAGAATATTGGAGTGGGGAGCTGTTCCCTTTTCCAGGAGATCTTCCCAGGTCTCTCACATTGCAGGTGAATTCTTTACTAGCTGAGTTACCAGAAAGCCCATTGATTTGTGTGTGTTCCTTATACATTCTGAGCATTAACACTTTCTTGGTTAAGTATGTTGCACATGATTTTTCAGACTAAGATTTTACTTTTCCCTTTTGAAAAAATGATTTTTTGAAATGCAAGGTTTTTATTTTAATGTGGTATTTCAATAAATATTTTTATTTTATGCTTTTTTGTTTTTATATTCTTTCTCTACTTATACAAGTATCACATAGTTTTAAATACTATAATTTTATAGTGAGTCTTAAAGGAAATCAGTCCTGAATATTCAAGGGGATGACAGAGGATGAGATGGTTGGACGGCATCATCGACTTGATGGACATGAGCTCAAACTCATGGAGTTGAGTGATGGACAGGGTGATGGACAGAGTTTGGTGATGGACAGGGAAGCCTGGCATACTGCCGTCCATGGTGTCGCAAAGAGTCGTCCCCTTCTCCTCCAGCCTTCAATCTTGCCCAGCGTCAGTGTCCAACTCTCACATCCATACATGACTACTGGAAAAAACATGGCTTTGACTAGACAGAACTTTGTTGGCAAAGTAACAGCTCTGCTGTTTAATATGCTGTCTAAACTCAACTCAGTTGTAATACATTTTGTTTTTAAGCCACTAGCACTCTGTTTATGGTATTCGTTACTACACTCATGAGTGAAACTAACTCCTAAACCTCCTCCCTCAAGAATCTCAATTTCTGATTTTCGTGTCAATATTATGTTAAAATTATTTAGAAAACATTTCCTTTTTTCTATAATATGAATTATTTTGTGCAGCTTTTTAAGTTGTAAAGTTAACTTCTTAACTCTCAGCCCATGGTATTTTAGATATCAGTGTCATTTGGCTCTATTTAGAATTTCTTCTTTGGTTCATGAATATTTAGAATATGTTTTCAATTGCCATATATATATATGACTTTATTAGTTACTTAATATATGATTATCTTAATTGCAATTTGATCATAAGTTGTATTTTAAATATTGTTGATCCTTTAATATTTATTGTAACTGGCTTTATAATTAGTAACATGGTCAATTTTTAAACACTAACAATATGTATTTAAGAAGAACAATTTCTGAGTTTAGATTTCTCTTTATTCCCTTCAGACTAAGGTTGTTAATTGTGTTCTTCAAATATTCTTTCCCTACAGATATCTTTGGACTCATAACCCATCAATTACTCAGAATGGTATACTAAAAATTGCCTAGCATGTCTGCAGGTTTGTTAATTTCTATTAAAAAAAAATACTTGCTTGGTATTTAAGGAGAAATTATTAGAATATTTATGTTTAGAAGTGTTATGTCTTCCTGGTGAATTTTACCTCTCTCTATAATAATTCTTTTTCTCTAACTGGTTTGCCTTGTCTATTTTATCTTATCTGAATGTGTGTAATAGATATGCAATACATGTTAAAAATAGTTATTTTAGCCTCAGTTTTGGGCAAGTGATAAGTGTCACATTCTTTTAAAAATGAGATGTGAAACTACCTTTGAGTATCCGTAAAGGAGTTGGGTGTAACTGGTGTAGCCCCCTTCCACACACTGAATATTTAAGTTTAGGAGCTAGATAATAAGAGGGAATTTTTAAGAGAATACTGATGTATTATGAGTCATTCTCCTTCCTGTGGAAGGAGGGAAATATTTTTTCCCTCAACTAAATCCTAAACAAATGGGCTTATGACATATGGAAAAGTCAAGGACCTATAGCTGAAGGATGAAACAAAGGCTGTGTCATCTTGGTTCTAATAGTCCTCACCTTATTAAAGAGTAGCCCTGCCTCCTTCTAATGCTTTGGATATCCAGGGTCCAGATGAGATGAAGTCCCTAAGGATAAGTCCTCCTCACCATCTGACACATCTCTTGGATCTGAGACTGGGATCCTTGTTAGCCCACACACTGTTTGTACTGTACCAAAGAGGCCACTGCAGAGGGCTGTAGGCCAGAAGAGCAGGCGAACAAATCTGAAAGTAAATAGATTTATTTGTAAGTTAATTTATTTATTTATAATGTGCTTTATGTATTTAACACACACTGACTGTGTGGAGGGAGGGGTTAATGGCAAAGTAATACAAAAGTTACTAATCCAGGCTTTGAAGTCAAACAGTATTCAGTCTCAATCCCAGATCTACCACTTCCTAGTTGTTGGACTTGCAGGAGATTGTGTCTCAGAGTCTCCATTTCCTCAGCCTGGAGCTGTAAATGGTCACTACTAAATGGTATGCTGTTTAGATAAGATGCTATAAGTGCAGATGTGAGAGTTGGACTATAAAGTTGTGCACAGAAAAATTGATGCTTTTGAATTGTGGTGTTGGAGAAGACTCTTGAGAGTCCCTTGGACTGCAAAGAGATCCAACCAGTCCATCCTAAAGGAGATCAGTCCTGGGTGTTCATTGGAAGGACTGATGCTGAAGCTGAAACTCCAATATTTTGGCCACCTGATGCAAAAGCTGACTCATTTGAAAAGACTCTGATGTTGGGAAAGATTGAGGGCAGGAGGAGAAGGGGACGAAAGAGGATGAGATGGTTGGATGGCATCATCGACTCAATGGACATGGGTTTGGGTAGACTCCGGGAGTTGGTGATGGACAGGGAGGCCTGGCATGCTGCGATTCGTGGGGTCGCAAAGAGTCGGACACGACTGAGCGACTGAACTGAACTGAAGTACAGAGTTTATACTGGGCTTTCAACAGAAAGTGTTCAGAACACAACGGTGTGAAGAAAAAATTATGATAAGGAGGAGGAGGAAAAGGAGAGGATGAGGGCAACATGCTTCATGTCTTCCCACAAATAGTGTGGGGCTGGTATAAAGAGAGGAATGAAAGAGACGCTAAAGGGTTGGAAAGGAGGAGGAGAAAGGCTGTCAGGTGAGTATGCTATAGCCAACTTTCGGTTTTTGAAATGAATCACCATATGGAGGTGATATGGACAAATATGGAGGAATGATACTTACATTTTTTCCATTGTCATCTATTTCATTGAATGATAAGTCAGTTCAGTTCTGTTCAGTTCAGTCGCTCAGTCATGTCCAACTCTTTGCGACCCCATGAATTGCAGCACGCCAGGCCTCCCTGTCCATCACCAACTCCCGGAGCTTACTCAGACTCATGTCCATTGAGTCGGTGATGCCATCCAGCCATCTCATCCTCTGTCATCCCCTCCTCCTGCCCCCAATCCCTCCCGGCATCAGGGTCTTTTTCAATGAGTCAGCTCTTCACATGAGGTGGCCAAAGTACTGGAATTTCAGCTTCAGCATCAGTCCTTCCAATGAATATTTAGGACTGATTTCCTTTAGGATGGACTGATTGGATCTCCTTGCAGTCCAAGGGACTCTCAAGAGTCTTCTCCAACACCATCATTCAAAAGCATCAATTCTTTTGCGCTCAACTTTCTTCATAGTCCAACTCTCATATCCGTACATGATCACTGGAAAAACCATAGCTTTGACTAGATGGACCTTTGTCAGCAAAATAATGTCTCTGCTTTTTAATATGCTATCTAGGTTGGTCATAACTTTCCTTCCAAGGAGTAAGCGTCTTTAATGTCATGACTGCAGTCACCATCTTCAGTGATTTTGAAGCCCCAAAAATAAAGTCTGACACTGTTTCCACTGTTTCCCCATCTATTTGCCATGAAGTCATAGGACCAGATGCCATGATGTTAGTTTTCTGAATGTTGAGCTTTAAGCCAACTTTTTCACTCTTCTCTTTCACTTTCATCAAAGAGGCTTTTTAGTTCTTCTTCACTTTCTGCCATAAGGGTGGTATCATCTGCATATCTGAGGTTATTGATATTTCTCCTGGCAATCTTGATTCCAGCTTGTGCTTCCTCCAGCCCAGCGTTTCTCATGATGTACTCTGCATATAAGTTAAATAAGCAGGGTGACAATATACAGCCTTGACGTACTCCTTTTCCTATTTGGAACCAGTCTGTTGTTCCATGTCCAGTTCTAACTGTTGCTTCCTGACCTGCATACAGGTTTCTCAAGAGGCAGGTCAGGTGGTCTGGTACTCCCATCTCTTTCAGAATTTTCAACAGTTTATTGCGATAAGTGGGTATCTTCTAAATCTCCCATTCACACTAGAAACTTGAATGAGTCCATGTGCTTTGTGTCCAAGTCAACTGTAGCTGTGAAGCCCTGCTGATTTATCCCTTTTGTTGTTCAGTCACTAAATCATGTCCACCTCTTTGTGACCCCCGTGGACTGTAGCCCACCAGTCTCCTCTATCTATAGGATTTCCCAGGCAAAATTGGGTGGCAATTTCCTTCTCCAGGGGATCTTCTCTACCCAGGGAGCAAACCCGCGTCTCCTTCTTGGCAGGCGGATTCTTTACTTCCGAGCCACAAGGGAAGCCTACTTATTTAGCCCTAGGAAAGCTTTTAGTGCAGAGTTCCTTAAGGATCTCTTGTTTGGGTAGGTCAGCTAGGTACAGTCTGCTCTCCCCACCTAGTACAGACGCCCCTGATGTTATTTTCTTCACTGACAAAAACTTATGATGAGTCATTTCTTCCTTTTGCCCTTCTGCTGCTTTTGAATAATTAATAGGAGAAATATTCTCACCACATTGTCTTCCAGAGGAAAAACAAAAGATTCACCTAAGAATCTTAGAATTTTTGCTTTTTGAGATTCCTTGCCTTACTTAAGTCAATGATTTTATTAGGATGAAACATGATACAAACCAATAATGCTTTTAAGTGTACAATTATTATGTGAAAGTCTGTCATGGGTCACTTCTCTGCATACAAAAACCATGTTAAATTTATAGATGATGAATAGGATCAAAACCACAACCCGTTTTGCTGCAAGAAAATTATTCACATATTTTGAATGTGGTAGTGGCTTCTTTGGCAGATTTTGACTAATCACACTTCAGTAATGCTGGGGTGGGACAGAAGTTTTGGTTAACAATTCTTTTAGCATTTAGAAACTCCTGTTAGGAAGCATATGTGACAACATTTATTATTTTTAAAAAAATGTGAAACTGGTCCCAAGATGGATTTGATCATAAGAAATATCAGATTTTCATGCTACTTGGCCTCAGTGAAGCTACTGATTGTGTGACTTCTGGATCTTGGTGCAATCCCGCAGGGATCCAGAGCTGAAGAGGAGAGGGTTGGAGCAAAGCTTGGAGACTGAAGGCAGCCATTCTTCTGGGCATGAGGAAAGAATAGAATCTAGTATATTCATTCCCTTGTTATCCAGCAGTTTTGAAATTAACCATGGGTCACACATGGCTGTGGAACACTGGAATGTGGCTAGTCAAAATTGACATGTCCAAGAAGTATGAAATACACACCAGATTGGAAAGACTCAGAATGAAAAAAGGATGTAAAAACAGTTTATCAATGATTTTTATATTGATTATATATTAAATGCTAATTTGGATATATTGGGTTAAACAAAACTCATTTCGCAAAATGATTTTACCTATTTGCTTTTTACGTGTTTTAGTGTTGCTATAAAATTTAAATTTAAAATTACGTTCTTAGCTCTCATTTTTTTTTTTTTTTGATTGGACAACACTACTCTAAAAGCTTACCTCAAAGGAGATAAATGATTATTCTTCTGAAGTCATCTAATTTCATGTTTGCGCCCTTTCATGAAATGTTTATCAACATTTATGGCTTTCCAGTTAATTGCAGTCAGCTTCTCATGAAACCAGGTAAACAATGTCGCTGAAAAGAGTCTAATGCATTTTCTTGCCTAAACACATGAGATGTTGCATCTGTATTCCTAAACCATGGATGAACAAGCCACAAACACTCCATCTGGATTATATGGTCATCAACTGACTGTTCTTTATGTGGGCGTAAGAGTAACTGACAAAGGAAATTCTACAGAAGTTTCCCAGTTGCCTTTTAAGGTGCCATCAATAGCAAATTTGTACTAGGTATCAAAATGTACCATTTGAATTACACAGAAAATGACCATCTAGAGGTACGGAAGATACAAATTCAGAGAACAAAATATATTATGGTTTAGTTAATTGTATGCAGAAGAAGAACACAGACATTCGTTTCTGGTAAAATGAAAAAAACGATTTCACCTTAATTAAGCTATATTCTCTCAGAACTTTAGCTTGGTGAGGATGGCTGAGTATGATATCCTAGGGTAATGGAAATGCTAAGGGTTGTATAATAGTCAGTGTTTGTGAAAATGACAGCCTGCAATTCAGTGATTATGGCAAGCTACTTGTATCTTTGAACCACAGATTTTACATGTGTAAAATGAAGATAATTGCACCAGCCTCACAGGGATATTGTTGTATAAAGAGACTAGCAAAATAAATATGAGCTATTATTATTAGTGGAGCTTCCCTGGTGCCTCAGTGGTAAAAACAATCTGCCTGTCAATGCAGGAAATGTGGTTTTGATCCCTGATCCCAGAAGATCCCCTGGAGATGGAAATGGCAACCCACTCCAGTATTCTTGCCTGGAGAATTCCATGGACAGAGGAGCCTGGCGGGCTATAGTCTGTGGGGTTGCAAAGAGTCGGACGTGACTTAGTGACTGAATAACAACAACATTATTATTATTAACAATAGAATTTTAGAGGATCACTTTTATGAAGGCATTTCTGAGGTCCTGATTCCTATGGCAAACATTTCCAGGTGACACAAACTCTTGATTTCTGCCCTCTATCCTTTAGGGCACACTAAACTTGTTTGACGTGGTATGTTCAGTCACTCAGTCATGTTTGACTCTTTGCGATAGCACAGACTGTAGCCAGTCAGGCTCCTCTGTCCATGGGATTTCCCAGGCAAGAATACTGGAGTGGGTTGCCATAATCCTTCTCCAGGGGGATCTTCCTGACCCAGGGATTGAACCCTCGTCTCTTGCATTGCAGGCAGATTCTTTACTGTTGAGTCACCTGGGAAGCCCTACATTGAACTTGTAGTGATTCACTAATCATCAAAATGAAGAGCATTGAGACTGGTATTAAAAGAGACCTAATGCTATATCTGATTCATTTCTTACAAGGAGATGATAGTTTCAGGGAAGAGAAGATATTCTCATATTTAGAAATAACACAAAGTTGATTGTGCTAAATATCTCAAGATAGGTTTGCACACACTGACTTGGAAGGGCTGGTAGGATCCAGATAGAGGCATCTATCAGAAAATGAAGGGATAAACTCCAAGCAGTGAGATGTGTCCTGGACTTAGAAATAGGTAACTTACCCATGTGAATGAGATCCTTGAAGTCATGTGACTAGGCAGGCTCGCTATAGGTGCTAGTCTGAAAGGGAAGTCCAGTGAGCGAAAGGGAAGGAAAGAGAGGGATGAACACAAATGGAATGGAAGGCTTCTATTTAGGAGACAAAGGAGGAAGAGCGTGAAAGATGAGAACAAAGAAAGAGTTTCAGTCGCTTCAGTCGTGTCCGACTCTATGAGACTCCATGGACTGTAGTCTGCCAGGCTCCTCTGTCCATGGGATTCTCCAAGCGAGAATACTGGAGTGGGTTGCCATGCCCTCCTCCAGGGGATCTTCCCCACCCAGGGAGTCAACCCATGTCTCCTGCATCACAGCCAGATTGTTTATCCACTGGGCCACCTGGGAAGCCCCATATAGGAAGAAAAAGATGCCCAAATTGACTCCATACTTCTCTGGTCCCTTTCCTGCTAGGGGCTTCCAGTTATATATTTCTAAGTAGACTCAATTATCTTTCTCAATTTTAATCTCCATCTGTCTCATGCTATCTGTTTTTTTTTTTCTTTTCCTCTCTCTCCTCTCCCACACTACAAATTCACTGTTCTCTGACTTTCCTTTTTTTCCCAAAGCTGCTTCTCCTGAAACTCACTCTGGCTCTGATGACCTCATGTCCTTAGCTGCAATCCCACATTTACTGTTCTTCCTCACTCTATAGACCTTGGGTGGTGCAAGGGCCCTCACCCCACACTTTGCCAGGCAGGAAGGTGGGGCACAGAAGACTGTCATTACCCTACACCTAGTCCTACAACTATTTCCCTAAGTGGAGCAGAATATAACAAACTTTAAACAGAAAGGTATTCCCTGGTAGCTCAGATGGTAAAGAATCCACCTGCAATGCAGGAGATGTGGGTTCGATCCCTAAGGTTGGAAAGATCCTCTGAAGGAGGAAATGTCAACCCACTTCAGTATTCTTGCCTGGGAAATTCCATGGACAGAGAAGCCTGGTGGGCTACACTCCATGGAGTCACAGGAGTTGGACATGACCAAACGACTAACACTTTCACACTTTCAAAATAAAAAGAAGTTTAGCATTATTTCCCTCTTAAGTGGAAGGATGATTTGGTGAGTATTCAACTGTATATGCCAATGAACTTCAATTTGGAGGGGGGAAATTTCTATTTGAAGACAGTTTGTTTTCTCAAATGGAAGAGAAATTTTTAGTGAGTAATGGAAAGTATATGGTAAACTATGTATGTGTTAACATTTTATGTATCCTGGGATAGTTGTTGACTTTTGCCAGTTAAAATACTAATATTGAGATATTTTAAAAGACAGATGATAGAGTATCATGAGAAAAAGTTGACTTTCACAGGCAAAGTTACAGGGGTATCATATACTTAAGATTGCTCAAAAATCATGAAACCACTTGGTAACAGATTCTTATGTAATTACCAGATTCAATTTTCTCTCTTGGTTGTCTGATTTGTAGTTGTTCACCAAAATAAAAGATTTTTAAATGTCTGAAATAGAAACCTCTGGCTGTACTTGTGTTTATTTTTTTGAAAGTTTGTTTTCTATACATTTATTCTGCTTTTTAAGAACAGATTTTGTACTTACTATGGAAACCCATTTTCTCTCCTTGTGATTTCCTACAGTCATCACCGTTTGTTGCACAGAGCATGGATTTTGCAGTTGGAATCTTCATAACATACAGATAAAGGACCTGTTCCCCTTCTTGAAACCCATCTCGGAGAGATTTTCCAAGGAAATGTCTATCATTGTACAATTCTTCACTGTTCTTAGGCTTAACCATTGCCTGATTTTATTCAATTGTTTTTGGCATGGAAGAATGGAAGAATCAAACAGTGAAGTACCTGAAAGATTATGGTTGAGTTTTGAAGTCTGAATAAATTTGGCCACAGGGTTCTACCTGGAATGTTAAGCCACTTTGAGGTTGACTGAGAAAATATAAAGTATAACAATAAGGACGGTATATTTCAAAACAGGTTTTTACTTGTTAATTCATAAATGATTAATGGAAAACAGATTTGTGGTGGGTTTTATGGCTTTAGAATAAACTTAGGGTAGTGAAAAAAGGACTAAGTGATTTAAAGTCAGAACCAAATAAAGATTAAGCCTCGGGGAGACACACAGATACATTTTTAACTAAATAGTTTCAAAATACTATCATGTGTCATTTATTCATTGACAATATTAAGTCCGTAATACATACTTTTGTTAAGTTCTCCAAAGAAACAGGACCAAAGAACCATATGTATATATATGCAATCTTCTATATATAAGCAAATATTACATATAATAAATATATAGCAGGCATTGTGTAATAATATATATAATATGTGCTTAGGAGATATTGATGGCTTAGTTCCAGACCATGCAATAAAGTGAATATCACAAAAAAGTGAGTCACACAAATATTTCGGCATCCCAGTGCATATAAAATTTGTGTTTAGTTCAGTTCAGTTCAGTTTCTCAGTTGTGTCCAACTCTTTGCTACCTGATGGATCGCAGCACGCCAGGCTTCCCTGTCCATCACCAATTCCCGGAGATTGCTCAGACGCATGTCTGTTGAGTCAGTGATGCCATCCAACCATCTCATCCTCTGTCATCCCTTTCTCCTCCTGCCTTCAATCTTTCCCAGGATCAGGGTCTTTTCCAATAAGTCAGTTCTTTGAATCAGGTGGCCAAAGTATTGGAGTTTCAACTTCAGCATCAGTCCTTCCAATGAATATTCAGGATTGATTTCCCTTAGGAGAGACTGGTTGGATCTCCTTGTAGTCCAAGGGACTCTCAAGAGTCCTCTCCAACACCACAGTTCAAAATCATCAATTCTTCGGCCCTCAGCTTTCTTTATAGTCGAACTCTCACATCCAGACACGACTGCTGGACTAGCTTTGACTAGATGGACCTTTGCTGGCAAAGTAATATCTCTGCTTTTTAAAATGCTGTCTAGATTGGTCATAGCTTTTCTTTCTTTCTTTCTTTCTTTCTTTTTTGGTCATAGCTTTTCTTCCAAGGAGCAAGCGTCTTTAATTTCCTGGCTGTAGTCACCAACTGCAGTGATTTTGGGACCCCCCAAAATAAAGTCTCTCACTGTTTCCACTGTTTCCCTATTGCCATGAAGTGATGGGACCAGATGCCATGATCTTAGTTTTCTGAATGTAAGTTTTAAGCCAACTTTTTCACTCTCTCTCTTCTTTTACTTTCATCAAGAGGCTCTTTAGTTCTTCACTTTCTGCCATAAGCGTGGAGTCATCTGCATATCTGGGGTTATTGACATTTCTCCCAGCAGTCTTGATTCCAGCTTGTGCTTCAGCCAGCCCGGCGTTTTGGATGATCCACTCTGCATATAAGTTAAATAAGCAGTCAATAATTTAATTTAATTTAGATAAGTTAAATAAAAATTTGTATTTATACTACACCATTAAGTGTGCAAAAGCATTATGTCCAAAACCAATATGTGCTGTGTGCTGTCACTTCAGTCACGTCTGACTCTTTGCAACCCCATGGAACATAGCTCATCAGGCTACCCTGTCTGTGGGATTCTCCAGGCAAGAATACTGGAGTGGGTTCCCATTTCTCCCTCCAGGGGATCTTCCTAACCCAAGGATCAAACCCGTGTTTCTTGTCTCCTGCATTGGCAGGCAGGTTGTTTATCACTGATGCTACCTGGGAAACCAGTATACACAGCTCAGTTAAAAAATACTTTACTTCTGAGACTTCCTTGGTGATCCAGTGGTTAAGACTCCATGCTGCCAATGCAGGGTGCAGGGGTTTGAACCCTGATCAGAGAACTAAGATCCTACATGCCATGCAGCATGGCCAAAAGATTAAAAAAATAAAAATAAAAAAACCTTTACTGCTGAAGAAATCCTCTGAACCTTCAGTGAGATATAATAAGAGCAACAGGAAAGATCACTGAGCACAGATGACCATAACAAACATAAGAACAATGAGAAAGTTTGAAACGTTGCAAGAATTACCACAGTGTGACACAGAGACATGAAATGAATAAATATTGTTGGAAAAAATGGTGCTCCCACATAAAAATTTCTTAGATAGAACACATAAACAAGCCAGTAATCACTTGAGACATCAAATAATTTATCCAGTAATATATATACCTAGTATTAAAATGAAGAGTGAATATTCTGTTGTAGCCCTTTCGTCAAACCATCAGAAATAACTAACCAGATGATAACTTATAGAACTTGGTAGAAAAGGAAAACCATATCTGAATGTGAAATGATTATTATATCATGGTAGGAAGGAACTCTTCCAAGAATACTGAATGCTTACATTTATTTTTCTTAATTAACATTCTTAAGACTGCAATATTCTTCAAATTCAGTTCAGCTTCCCTAGAAGCAAGTTCAATATAGAAAAATATTGAGCCATAATGTTCTAATGCAGCAAGGTGAATAACCCTTTAAATTTAAATTTAAAAAAGCAGTTCACTGCATGAGAGAGTGTTTGCATGAAATCCAAATTATAGGTCTGTACTGCTGTAACAGACTAACAATGTTAACAGTGTTAGTTAACAGTTAGCAGTGTTAACTGTGTTAGTTAACAGTGTTAATTAACAGTTAGCAATGTTAGCTGTTAGTTAACAGTCTGTTAACAGACTAACAGTTACCACTGTAACTACTAACACTGAGAGATCCTGTATTAAAAGCATCATTTGTGTTTTAAGATAATATTTACTATTTATCTTTGGAAGTCAAAGTTAATATGTTGAAATAATAAGAAACGGAATTAAGATAATTTTCCAATATTGAACTTTTCCTTGATGATTACCTTTAATTATGAAGTGTATCCTCTACATACTAATGCATATGATGGTGCTTTTTCTTTTTAATCATTATTATAGAGCCTGTTACTTCATCTGTGGACAGCTATGTTTCATAAACAAAATGTCAATGTCTCTGAGACAAGGGTCACAAGTGACTTTCTAATGTGCAATCACTCACAAGCTGGTTGCTATGCATGACAAAAACAATGAGACTACAGAAACCCAGAACAATTTCATCTTTTGTAGGTATGAAATTTAAATTATTAAAGACAAAAAAAAATTGTGCTGATAGACTTGCTTAAGGTAGGGTTGCCGTGAAACTTTATAAACCACAGTATCTGAGAAGCACAACAAATCAAAGTACAATAAAACAGAGTACACTTATATATCAGTTCAGTTCAGTTGCTCAGTTGTGTCTGACTCTTTGCAACCCCATGGACTGCAGCACGCTAGGCTTCCCTGTCCATCACCAATTCCAGAAGCTGGCTCAAACTCATGTCCATCGAATCACTGATGCAATCCAACCATCTCATCTTCTGTCGTCCCCTTCTCCTCCTGCCTTCAGTCTTTCCCAGCATCAGGGTCTTTCCCAGTGAGTCAGTTCTTTGCATCAGGTGGCCAAAGTATTGGAGTTTCAGCTTCAGCATCAGTCCTTCCAATTAATATTCAGGATTGATTTCCTTTAGGATTGACTAGTTTGATCTCCTTGCAGTTCAAGGGACTCTCAAGAGTCTTCTCCAACACCACAGTTCAAAAGCATCAATTCTTCGGCGCTGAGCTTTCTTTATAGTCCAACTCTCACATCCATACATGACTATTGGAAAAACCGCAGCTTTGACTAGATGGACCTTTGTCAGAAAGTAATGTCTCTGCTTTTTAATAAGCTCCCTAGGTTGATCATAGCTTTTCTTCCGAGGAGCAAGCATCTTTTAATTTCATGGCTAGAGTCACCATCTGCAGTGATATTGAGCCCCCAAAACACAAAATCTCTCACTATTACCATTGTTTGAAGTGATGGAACAGATGCCATGATCTTCGTTTTTTGAATGTTGAGTTTTAAGCCAACTTTGTCACTCTCCTCTTTCACTTTCATCAAGAGGCTCTTTAGTTCCTCTTTGCTTTCTGGCATAAGTGTGGTGTCATCTGCATATCTGAGGTTATTGATATTTCTCCTGGCTATATTGATTCCAGCATGTGCTTCATCCAGTTCAGCATTTCTCATGATGTTCTCTGCATATAAATTAAATAAACAGGGTGACAATATACAGCCTTGAGTATTCCTTTCCTTATTTGGAACCAGTCTGTTGTTCCATGTCCTGTTTTAACTGTTGCTTCTTGACCTGTATACTGATTTCTCAGGATGCAGGTCAGGTGGTCTGGTATTCCCATCTCTTTAAGAATTTTCCACAGTTTGTTGTGATCTACACAGTCAAAGGCTTTGGCATAGTCAATAAAGCAGAAATAGAATTTTTAAGGCATTCTCTTGTTTTTTTTTTATGATCCAGTGGATGTTGGCCATTTGTTCTCTGGTTCCTCTGTCTTTTCTAAATCCAGCTTGAACATCTGGAAGTTCATGGTTCACACACTGTTGAAGCCTGACTTGGAGAATTTTAAGCATTACTTTCCTAGCCTGTGAGATGAGTGCAGTTGTGCAGTAGTTTGAACATTCTTTGGCATTGCCCTTCTTTGGGATTGGAATGAAAACTGACCTTTTCCAATCCTGTGGCCACTGCTGAGTTTTCCAAATTTGCTGGCATACTGAGTACAGCACTTTCACAGCATCATCTTTCAGGATTTGAAATAGCTCGGCTGGAATTCCACCACCTCCACTAGCTGTGTTTATAGTGATGCTTCCTAAGGCCCACTTGACTTCACATTCTAGGATGTCTGGCTCTAGGTGAGTGATCACACCATAGTGGTTATCTGGGTCATGAAGATCTTTTTTGTATAGTTCTGTGTATTCTTGCCACCTCTTCTGAATATCTTCTGCTTCTGTTAGGTCCATACCATTTCTTTCCTTTATTGTGCTCATCTTTGCATGAAATAGTCCCTTGTTATCTCTAATTTTCTTGAAGGGGTCTCTAGTCTTTCCCATTTTATTGTTTTCCTCTAGTTCTTTGCATTGATCACTCAAGAAGGTTTTTTTATCTCTCCTTGCTATTCTTCGGAACTCTGCTTTCAAATGGATATATCTTTCTTTTTCTTCTTTGCCATTAGCTTCTCTTTTTTTCTCAGCTATTTGTAAGACCTCGTCAGACAACCATTTTGCCTTTTTGCATTTCTATTTCTTGTGGGTGATCTTGATCACTGCTTCCTGTACAATGTCATGAACCTCTGTCCATAGTTCTTCAGGCACTCTGTCTACCAGATCTAATCCCTTTTATCTATTTGTCACTTCCACTATATAATCATGTCATACCTGAATGTTCTGGTGGTTTTCCCTACTTTGTTCAATTTAACTCTGAATTTGGCAATAAGGAGTTCACGATCTGAGCCACAGTCAGCTTCTGGTCTTCTTTTTGCTGACTGTATAGAGTTTCTCCATCTTTGGCTGCAAAGAATATAATCAATCTGATTTCAGTATTGACCATCTGGTGATGTCTATGCTTATTTATATAACATATAAATAATCTCACATAAAAAACAAGTATTTGTATATCATATAAAAGAAAATTCATTTTGAAGAATTGGTTCACCCAGTGATGGAGGCTGATATGTCCATAATAAAAGGCAGAAAGAGCATGTAATGTGGATAACTATGAGCCTGGA
Source organism: Cervus canadensis (assembly GCF_019320065.1). NCBI lineage: Eukaryota > Metazoa > Chordata > Mammalia > Artiodactyla > Cervidae > Cervus > Cervus canadensis. The sequence goes on along the minus strand of NC_057411.1, from coordinate 26,376,651 downwards.
GGACTGTGGTCAAGCATGAAGTCTGAGAAAGTAACGTTTCAGATGAGGCCTGAAGAGTCAGAGGAGCCTGGACAGGACATGGAGAATGGGAAGTGATAGGCCTATAGGAGATAATTAAGGAGGGAGAGACCCTGGTAACTTTGAAGAGCTGTAAGAAGGTCAGGGGGCTGAAGCATAGTGAGAAGAAGATGAGAATAAGCTGGGGACCACGCACACAGGGTCTGATATTGCATTATTATCCTTTCTGGGGTGACAAGTAATAAAATGCAGATCCATGCTCAAAAACACTAAGTACATCAGTAGCAATGGAAATAACACTGTTGAAGGTTTACTCTATGTTGCACCATGTTTGGGGAATTTTACAGTTAATATTTCATTTAATCTTCACAACAATCTATAAGGTAGCTATTTATTACACTGATAGGAAAAGAGTTTTAACTGACAGAGAATGGGAAATTTTACATTTACATGGCCAATAAGGGGGCTTCCCTGATGGATCAGTTGATAAAGAATCCTCCTGCAATGCAGGAGACCCAGGTTCAATTCCTTGGTTGGGAAGATCTGCTGGAGAAGAGATAGGCTACCCACTCCAGTATTCTTGGGCTTCCCTTGTGGCTCAGCTGGTAGAGAATCTGCCTGCAACATTGAAGACCTGGGTTCAATCCCTGGGTTGAGAAGATGCCCTGAAGAAGGGAAAGGCTGCCCACTTGAGTATTCTGGGCTAGAGAATTCCATGGGCTGTATAGTTCATGGGGTTGCAAAGAGTTGGACACAACTGAGTGACTTTCACTTTCACTTTCATGGCCAATAAGTGACAAAGCACTTACTTTGGAAAGCAAGCTTTTCTAATTCCAGAGTCTGTGTTCTTACCATAGTTCTACTCTGAATATTGCCGTACACAATATTTAAGTGAACCCACTTCTACATGAATTAGCTGTAATTGTTGCTTCAACATCCTTTTGCAAGGCAAGCACTTTTTATTTTTCCCTTTGGCAAGGCTTACCAAAGGCTTACCAGTGGCATCTCCCTCCCTTCCTCACATGATGCTGTCTAGGAAACTCAAATGAGAATTCCCTTGTTTCCCATCTGTTAGAGACTTTTTGTTTGGCATTTGGGGCAGAGGATATTTAGGATCTACAGACCACATATTCCTTGTACTTGTGCCTTTAAAACACCTTAAATTGTTTAGGTGGGAATAATTTATTCTTCCAGAGCTGGTTGAGGTTGAAAATAACATTTTGATAAATTTCCTCAATATATTGAAGACTCGAGTGTAATTGACTCTGGAATCTAGTGATATGGTCCAAGAGATAGTTTTAGACTCCAACAGACCAAAATTAAGCTCAAGCTCTGACAATTATTAGTTGTTAATTATCAGCAAATTAACTAACCTCCCTGAATCTCTGCTTTTCATCTGTGAAATAGGGATTCTACAGATAATGCATTCAAGTGTGCTCAGTCTGACTCTTTGTGACCCCATGGACTGTAGCCCGCTAAGCTTTTCTGTCCATGGGATTTGCCAGGCAAGAATACTGGAATAGGTTGCCATTTCCTCCTCCAGGGGATCTTCCCTACTCAAGAATCGAATCTGCCTCTCCTGCATCTCCTGCATTGTAGGTGGATTCTTTACCATTTTAGGCATCAGGGATAATAAATAAGGGTAATAATAGTACCTAACTCACCTAAGTGTTGTGAGGATTAAACGAGATAATGTGCTTTCCCAAGCTCAGTAATTGGTAGCCAGTCAATATCAATTCATCTTTTGGAGACAATGACTACATCATGGGTTCAAGTTTTAAGGCAGTCACAAAAATAGTCAACCTAAAGTACACTGCTTTGAATTATATAGCCAAATGATGTATAAAATGCCAGATGATAAAATTGAATAACACATCTAAAATACCAAAACAATTTAAAGAAGAAACATTTAAAAATTCCAAAGTCACTTCTTCAAAAATGTGTTAATTTTCTTTATAAGCTCATATTTAGTTCAATGCTGGAAAACATAAATTCTTCAATAAATGTTTGTGTAATGAATGGGCAAATAATAAAGGAAGGGATAGATGGATGAACACAGCCTTATTTGTTGAGCAGTGCAGATGTAAATTCAATGATTTTCAGAATCATGCATGCTAAGTTACCTCAGTCATGTCCAACTCTTTGTGACCCCACAGACTGTAGTCGCCAGGTTCCTCTGTCCATGGAATTCTCCAGGCAAGAATACTGGAGTGGGTTGTCCTTCCCTTCTCCAGGGGATCTTCCCCACCCAGGGATCAAACCCAGATCTCCTGCATTGCAGGTGGATTCTTTACCGTCTGAGCCACCGGGGAAGCCCAAGGGTGGTGCAAGCAACATTTTAAAAAGTACAAGCTGGTAAAGTCTGAAAGAAATAGCCTGGCTACTCTTTTGTAACCCAAATGATCTTGCAGAAGGGACAGTTCTGCCTTTACCGGCACCTATGCCTACGAGGTACACCCTCAGATTCAATTTTAAAGTTTATGTTCAGAAATAAACATTTCCAAGAGATAGGGCATTTGTCCGTCCTTCAGTTTATATATGTCCTCCAGTCATAGGTAGTTTTCAGGAATTTCCAGTATAAACTTCTGCTGTCCAAGCTAAGAGTTTTAAATATACATTGTTTCCCCAGAGAAATGTCATGCATTTAATTTTTGAGAGAAAACAAATCAGAGGCAAATGCTTGGCTATTTTGGAAATCATACCAAAATGCATTACAGATAAATTAACTAATGGAAATAAAGATTGACGAAGGTGAAAATTTGAATATGTATGATATATGTTGTCAGCAGAACTTTAATGTTCAAGAAGAGTTACACACGTAAGTTGAGAGTGCTATTTACAGGCTTTTCTTCTCATGAATATTTGTATTTACATATATGTGGGCTTCCCTGGTGGCTTAGATGGTAAAGAATCCACCTGCAATGTGGGAGACCAGGGTTCGATCCCTGGGTTGGGAAGATCCCCTGGAGGAGGGCATGGCAACCCACTCCAATATTGGTGCCTGCAGAACCCCCATGGATGGAGGAAGCTGGTGGGCGTCAGTCCATGGAGTCACAAAGAGTTGGACATGACTGAGCAACTAAGTACAGCACACAGCACATACAAATATGTACATATGTGTGTATGTATATTTATATGTATATATGTATAAAGTATTGTTTACTCAAGACCCTATATGTCTATAAATGGAGGGATCCAGAAATTGACCACTAAGGGAAGAATTTATACAGAAGGCTGGGGACAAGGTTAGACTGTTTACAAGAGTTATCTTTCCATGGCTCAATAATTTTCCATTCTGTCTTTGTCAAGAAAATTATGGAAAGCAATCAATAAAAAGTTGGCTTTATGCAATACAATAAGATTGAACTATAGAGAAACTTGTTTATTAACAAGGAACACAAGCTGGATTTGAGCCTTCTTCACATAACCCTTTGTTGACTTAGGTACGGTAGTTGGCATTTATCAACATGTGGGTTAACAAGGAATGTTTTTTGTTTGTATTAGTGAGGAATGTAAAGACCAAGGAAAGCAGGTAAAGAATAGTATACCAAGCACAAAAGGAAAAGAAGAATTAAGGTTATTAATAAGTCATTTTGAAGACTTCTTTTGACAATACACACAATTTACTGGTGTACCTGTGTACATTTGTCTTTATAATTTTACAGTGTTCATCACTTTGACATTTCTAGCCTACATAACAAGTGTGAATTCTGTAGTAGCTCTTATGAGAAAGATACTGCTATTACTAAATAATAACAATCTGTACCACATTAATTTCTCTTTCGTTCTACATTTGCTGAAACCTGTAGACACACACACACACACACACACACACACACACGCACTTGATGTTAATTAGATTATATATTCTTCCTGGGCAAACATTGCATCTTCTATTCTTGCACAGAATAATTTCATTCCTCTCTCTTCTTTTAATATTTTCGACTTCACTTATAATAGATAAACATGAAATATCTGAGGATGAATGTATAAATAAACAAATGAACAAATGGATGAATGCACAAATGTTTTTAGACTACTAGAGTATAATTTTCTTGTTTCAACTTTGCCTATTAATTATGACAAAAGCGGCCAAAACCAAAAAAACCAGAAAATTTCCTAAAAGAAACAAACAGAAAACCAATCTCAGCAAATACATCGGCATTACCCTCTTCCAAGCTCCCAAATACTGCCCTTAGACTAGATGGGGGGTCCTTCTCAGTCTCAAGCCACTCAAGACCCTTCTCAATGAATTATTATACCAGTGGTGCCTATTTCTGAGCCATCCCTGGCACTTCGTAGGTTCCCAGGGAGCATTAGCCAAATTATGGCTGTCATAGAATATTTTCTACTAAAATAGAGACATAAATGCAGAGGCCAAGTGAAAGGAAAGCAGGAATGTCATCTTGGGGTTTTAATAAGAAAAGTAAAAATGTTTATTAAAGATGTTTGTATTGCTTTAAGTGGAAACACTGTAAGGGTCTTTACTTCTTGTGTTATTTGCTTATTTCCAAGGTTACGAAGACCAGTGGACATTATTTAACATATATGCAGACTAACAACAACTGCACAGCTCTGACAGCCTATCTCCCCTGACTGTTGGCCATATCGCCACGCACTGCCATCTGAGAGCCTGTAGCAGCGAGTGGGACCAAGAAAGGGAATCCATTCCAGCCATTGTACTTCTCAGGGGTTTAAAGGAAAAACAAGCCCTCTGGTGAAAATAAGGACCTGCAACTAGATCTCCCATAAGAGGAGAGCAATGTTCTCTGGGTCCTGCATTGGGAAAATCTCTGTTTCACATTTGTGGTTAATACCACCCAATGGTAAATTCAGTTAAACCTAACATCTTGATTGTGGGCTGTGCCAAAGATTTAACTGGGAATGCTGCTGTTCATCATATGTCCTAAATTTTTCAAACAATTAGTGTGTGTTCCATACAATCAGAGTTCAATTAAAGCTATTCAAAACCATGAAAATTGGGGGTTCTGTCTTCAGAAACGGAAGGCAAAACCTTTTCCAAGTGGGCATTCAGTTCAGTCACTCAGTCATGTCCGATTCTTTGCGACCCCATGAACTGCAGCATGCCAGGCCTCCCTGTCCATCACCAACTCCTGGAGTCCACCCAAAACCATGTCTATCGAGTCGGTGATGCCATCCAACCATCTCATCCTCTGTCGTCCCCTTCTCCTCCTGCCCTCAATCTTTCCCAACATCAGGGTCTTTTCAAATGAGTCAGCTGTTTGCATCAGGTGGCCAAAGTATTGGAGCTTCAGCTTCATCAGTCCTACCAATGAACACTCAGAACTGATCTCCTTTAGGATGGACTGGTTGGAACTCCTTGCAGTCCAAGAGACTCTCAGGAGTCTTCTCCAACACCACAGTTCAAAAGGATCAATTCTTTGGCACTCAGATTTCTTTACAGTCCAACTCTCACATCCATACTTGACCACTGGAAAAAGCATAGCCTTGACTAGACAGACCTTTGTTGGCAGAGTAATGTCTCTGCTTTTTAATATGCTATCTAGGTTGGTCAAACTTTCCTTCCAAGGAGTAAGCATCTTTTAATTTCATGGCTGCAATCACCATCTTCAGTGATTTTGGAGCCCCAAAAAATAAAGTCTGACACTGTTTCCCCATCTATCTGTTGTGAAGTGATGGGACCAGATGCCATGATCTTAGTTTTCTGAATGTTGAGCTTTAAGCCAACTTTTTCACTCTTCTCTTTCACTGTCATCAAGAGGCTCTTTAGTTCTTCTTCACTTTCTGCCATCAGGGTGGTGTCATCTGCATATCTGAGGTTATTGATATTTCTCCCGGCAATCTTGATTCCAGCTTGTGCTTCCTCCAGCCCAGCATTTCTCATGATGTACTCTGCATAGAAGTTAAATAATCAGGGTGACAATATACAGCCTTGATGGACTTCTTTTCCTATTTGGAACCAGTCTGTTGTTCCATGTCCAGTTCTAACTGTTGCTTCCTGATCTGCATACAGGTTTCTCAAGAAGCAGGTCAGGTGGTCTGGTATTCCCATCTCTTTAAGAATTTTCCAGTTTGTTGTGATCCACACAGTCAAAGGCTTTGGCATAGTCAATAAAGCAGCAATAGATATTTTTCTGGAACTCTCTTGCTTTTTCGATGATCCAGCAGATGTTGGCAATTTGATCTCTGGTTCCTCTGCCTTTTCTAAAACCAGCTTGAACATCTGGAAGTTCACAGTTCACGTATTGTTGAAGCCTGGCTTGGAGAATTTTAAGCATTACTTTACTAGCGTGTGAGGTGAGTGCAATTGTGCGGCAGTTTGAGCTTTCTTTGGCATGCCTTTCTTTGGGATTGGAATGAAAACTGACCTTTTCCAGTCCTGTGGCCACTGCTGAGTTTTCCAAATTTGCTGGCATATTGAGTGCAGCACTTTCACAGCATCATCTTTCAGGATTTGAAATACTTCAACTGGAATTCCATCACCTCCACTAGCTGTGTTCATAGTCATGCTTCCTAAGGCCCACTTGACTTCACATTCCAGGATGTCTGGCTCTAGGTGAGTGATCACACCATCATGATTATCTGGGTTGTGAAGATCTTTTTGTACAGTTCTGTGCATTCTTGCCACCCCTTCTTAATACCTTCTGCTTCTGTTAGGTCCCTTCCATTTGTGTCCTTTATTGAGCCCATCTTTGCATGAAATGTTCCCTTGTTATCTCTGATTTTCTTGAAGAGATCTCTAGTCTTTCCCATTCTGTTGTTTTTCTCTATTTCTTTGCATTGATCGCTGAGGAAGGTTTTCTTATCTCTCCTTGCTATTCTTTGGAACTCTGCGTTCAAATGGGAATATCTTTCATTTTCTCCTTTGCTTTTTGCTTCCCTTCTTTTCACAGCTATTTGTAAGACCTCTTCAGACAACCACTTTGCTTTTTTGCATTTCTTTCCCATGGGGATGGGCTTGATCCCTGTCTCCTATACAATGTCACGAACCTCCATCCATAGTTCATCAGGCACTCTGTCTATCAGATCTAGTCCCTTAAATCTATTTCACACTTCCACTGTATAGTCATAAGGGATTTGATTTAGGTCATACCTGAATGATCTAGTGGTTTCCTCCACTTTCTTCAATTTCAGTCTGTGGCATTAGTCTTTATTTTTAACCTCATAGCTCACAAATGTTGGTATTAATTAGCACTTTAGATGTTTTAACTGCATCTTGCACTGAATTGTAATGATTTGAATCTCTGTTTCTACTGATAGAATCTATTTCTTCTATAACAAGATAGTAACTTATGCATTTTTTCATTCACTAGGGTTCAGGATTACGCCTGGAACTCCTGGGAGATCTTTGAACCCTCTCTGAAATTGAATCTGCACATATATTTGAATTCTTCAAGTGTTCGTTTTCTGTGGATTAGAAGGTTGGCGTCCATGTGTGAGATGGAATTACACATAAGCAGGGTTCCCAGAACAATGGGTTATAATTACAGGCAGGCAAGGGTGGGGGTATTGAAATGTCTTTTTTTGTTTTGATTTGCTTTTCAGGTACCCTACAACATAAAGAAATTAGCTGGATTCATGTGGATATTTTTTTTAGTTGCTTTTTAGAGAGTCAGAGAGTTCACATGCCTTTGAAACTCTGCATACAAGAGGACATCGTTTTCTACCAGCTTGGGAGAAATACAAGTTTTTTTTCCACTGGTGCTGACGTCCAATAATACACATTCTGACTAGAAAGAAACCTAGTCTCCACTGTCTCAATGTTCAGTGACTCCAGAGAAAGATAAGCATTTAAAATAACAACAGGATATGTTTATCTTTGTAGAACACCTTGTACCATTGAAGAAATCTCAGCTCAGGCTCTGCTTCTTTTCAGGCATTTCCTCCATTTGTGTTTAAATCGTAGAAAAGTTTTCGTATTTTCTGGTTGCCTGATACCGGAGGCTGGGGCAGAGCCTGCCATTCATCTCAATCTGGATCCTTATCCCCTCACTTTATCTCTTATTTGTGCTGGGCCGCAATGAACTTCAAACGGGACTTTGGAGAAAAAATAAATAGAGCGTGGTGGGAATTGTTAGATGCCTTGTGTTATAAGAAGTTCCTCAATTTTTTTCCCCTAAAAATAAGAGTCTTTGTGTATTTTTACACAGAATCTGGCTTTGAGCCAGAGTCTGGCTCAAAGTATCAAAATATTGATAAAAGCATCCTTTTCTGTTATCTCTACAGAAATGAATTTCCCCAAATCAGAAGGAGAATATTCCTTTTAATTTTAAATGATTTATTTGCTCCTCTGTCTTATTTTTAGTTCCCTGTGGACATACAGAATGATATTAAAAACAGGGATAATCTTTGTATGCTACAGAACAGTCAATGACTTTTAAGAGACACTGAGTCCAATTATTCATCTGGGGAAAATATGGAAACATACGGAGCAATCACATCCTTTTTCTGTTCTGGAGGGTGTGAAATAGAGCATTATCCTGATTATATGATCTCATGTTTCCAGTTTCATACAGATGCAATTGGTATAAAAGTGCAGTGAGGATTAAAAAAAAAAAACTATAGGAGGTATAGTTGCTTTACATAGCTGTGTTCAGTTCAGTTCAGTTCAGTTCAGTCGCTCAGTCGTGTCTGACTCTTTGCAACCCCGTGAATAGCAGCACGCCAGGCCTCCCTGTCCATCACCAGCTCCCGGAGTTTACTTAAACTCATGCCCATCGAGTCGGTGATGCCATCCAGCCATCTCATCCTCTGTCGTCCCCTTCTCCTCCTGCCCTCAATCCCTCCCAGCATCAGGGTCAGCTCTTGAGTCAGCTCTTCTCATGAGGTGGCCAAAGTATTGGAGTTTCAGCTTCAGCATCAGTCCTTCCAATGAACACCCAGGGCTGATCTCCTTTAGGATGGACTGGTTGGATCTCCTTGCAGTCCAAGGGACTCTCAAGAGTCTTCTCCAACACCACAGTTCAAAAGCATCAGTTCTTCGGCGCTCAGATTTCTTCACGTTAGTTTCTGCTAAATAGCAAAGTGAATCAGCTGTTGCATGCATGCACACCCTCTGTGTTGAATTTCCTTCCTCTGTCGGTCACTGCAGCCCTGAGGAGAGCTCCCTGTGCCCTACAGGAGGTTCTTGCTGCTTATGTTTTATACATAGCATCAGCAGTGTATACATGTCAATCCAATCTTCCAATCCACCCTGCCCCTCTTTCCTTCCTTAGGGTTCATATATTTGTTCTCTCTGTCTGCGTTTCTATTTCTGCTTTGCAAATAGGTTCACCTGTACCATTTTTCTAGATTTTTAAAAAATCCAATTAGTTCTTACAGTGCATAACAGATAATCTAGGCCACAAAGAGAATATATTTATTTTTGCCTATATTTGTAATCTACACATTATCTGGGCTCCCAGGTGGCAATAGTGGTAAAGAATCCATTTGCCAATGCAGACATGAGGCACGTGGGTTCGATCCCTGGGTGGGGAAGATCCGCTGGAGAGGAGAATGGCAACCCACTCCAGTATTCTTGCCTGGAGAATTCCATGGACAGAAGAACCTAGAAGGTTACACCCATGGCGTTGCAATGAGTAGGACGTGACTGAGCAACTAACACTTTCACTTGATGTATTAATTAAGGCTCTATATTATCCAGAACAATATTGCCACATTCCTGGGAGAAAGGAGGTTATACTATTTGGCAAATGATCACATTTACTTTGCAAACCATATCTTGACCTCAGCAGAGTATAGTCTTTCTCAGGTGATACTGGATTTCCAAAAAGCATTCAAATGCAACACTACGTCATGGGACTCGGTCCGTGAACACAGTTTAGACTTTCTGAGGCACATGCTGGGAAATAGAGTTCTTTCTCACTCTCTACGCTTCAGGGATTCCCTGGTGGCTCAGGTGGTAAAGACTCTGCCTGCAATGTGGGAGACCCAGGTTCGATCCTTGGCTTGAGAAGATTCCCTGGAGAAGGAAATGGCAATCCGTTCTGGTATTCTTGCCTGGAAAATCCCATGGATGGGGGAGCCTGGAAAGCTACAGTCCATGGGGTTGCAAAGAACCGGACTCGACTGAGCGACTTCACTATTATGTCATTCTGCACAAAGATAAGATGCTTCAGTTACCACTTCTATTTACAAAATAGAAGTGAAAAGCTATACATGTGGGAGGTCTGATGAGTGACAGGCCAACCTAACTTGGCAAAGAGTACCTGGGAGAACAAGGGAAGGAGATGGTACCAAGTTACTCCTATCGGAGGCAACTCTTAGTGGGATGGTCTCGACCTGCATGCATGTGATACAGATGCGCTAGCAAAGTCATCCCAAGTCACTTGTGCCTTGTCTCTGCCTCTAGACAAGGTACACCAACTGTAGACAAGAATGAGAGAAAAAAGGTGTCTTATTGGAAAACCCTATCTAGAGAAACCCTGAATGTGTGGTAGTGGCAATCTGCCTTCTCAGGGTTGAAGATCTCTGTTAAAGAGACATAAGAGATTCTCATCTCCATTTCCTCTGCCCCTTTCTTCATGGTTCTTTTCAGTCCCGTTAACTCCTGGATGACTTGTTCTTTGGCTGAATCAAGCCTTATCATAGGCATTATGACAAACTAGTAACATTTTAAAAGTGGTACATATCTATAATAGAATATTACTCAGTCATAAAAAGGAATGAAACTAGGTCATTTGTAGTGATGTGGATGGACCTAGAGTCTGTCATACAGAGTGAAGGAGCTCAGAAAGAAAAGAATAAACATTGCATATTAACACATATATGTGAAATCTAGAAAAATGGTACAGAGGAACCTATTAGCAGGACAGGAGTAGAGATGCAGATGTAGAAAACAGACATGCAGACATGGAACGGGAAGGGGAGGAAGGGATGAACTGGGACAGTAGCATTGACATAAATACACTACCATATGTGGAATAGACAGCTAGTGGGAAGCTGCTGTATATAGCACAAGGAGCTCAGCTCAGGGGTCTGTGGTGACCTAGAGAGGTGGGATGGAGGGGTGGGTGGGATGGAGGGGTGGGTGGGAGGGCGGTCAGAGAGAGAGGATACACACTCACACACACACACAGCTGATTCATGTTGTACAACAGAAACTAATACAACATTGTAAGGTAACGATATTCTAATTTAAAAAAAGATGGCCAATCTCTAGTGTTGGCTGGAATTCAAAATGGCACGACCTTGAGGGTTGGGGGCAATCTGACGTTATCAAACTGTGAGGCATGCATACTTCAGGTATGGCTCTAGGAGTGCCTTCAAGCACGGGGTGTTGGAGGTAGGCAGAAGTTTCCCAGAGCTGATTGTATGCATTTTGACTCATGTTTAAGGGTCTAGAAAACTGATCAGCTACCTACTCTGAGTGTGTAGAGGTACATAGAATGGGAACTAACATTTATTGAGCACTTCTTGTGTACCAGGTATTGTGTTAAGCATGCATGTTAATTTAATTATTCCTTATGACAATAATAGGCGCTGTTATTATCAACCTTAATTTGCAGATTATGAAATTTAGAGGATAAATAACTTAAAGTCACACAGAGAGTAGGTAGCAAGCCAGAATTTGAACTCAAAACACCTCTCCCCCAAGAAATTGCCAAACTTAACCACTTATCTCCTCCTGATCAAGCTGCTTATTTCAGTCAGCACGCTTGTAATAGGGTGAAAAAAATGAAACCATCTAAATAGCATCATTTCCAAATTATTACTTGGAATTTTAAACATCCATTAAAATGAACTATATAGAGCTAAATGAGTTCATTGAAAAGACATCCATTAGGTATGCTGCTAACAGAAAAAACACAAGGTTTAAACTATGCATACAATGCTCTCATTTTTGTATAGCATCAAAAACAAACACATTAAAAACAGAAATAACATGGAACTATATTCTATATCTTGTAATAACCTATAATGGAAAAGAATCTGAAAAAGAATATATATATAATCAGTTCAGCAGAGTTGAGTCACTCAGTTGTATCTGACTCTGCAACCCCAAGGACTGCAGCACGGCAGGCCTCCCTGTCCATCACCAACTCCCGGAGTTCACCCAAACTCATGTCCATTGAGTCAGTGATGCTGTCCAACCATCTCACCCTCTGTGACCCTCTTCTCCTCCCACCTTCAATTTTGCCCAGCATCAGGGTCTTTTCCAATGAGTCAGTTCTTCGCATCAGGTGGCCAAAGTATTGGAGTTTCAGCTTCAGTATCAGTCCTTCCAATGAATATTCAGGACTAATTTCCTTTAGGGTGGACTCTTTGGATCTCATTGCAGTCCAAGGGACTCTCAAGAGTCTTCTCCAGCACCACAGTTCAAAAGCATCAATTCTTCAGTGCTCAGCTTTCTTTATAGTCCAACTCTCACATCCATACGTGACTACTGGAAAAAACATAGCTTTGACTAAACAGACATTTGTTGGCACTCTCTGCTTTTTAATATGCTGTCTAGGTTGGCCATAACTTTCCTTCCAAGGAGCAAGCATCTTTTAGTTTCATGGCCACAGCCACCATCTGCAGTTATTTTGGAGCCCCCAAAATAAAGTCTGCCACTGTTTCCACTGTTTCCCTGTCTATTTGCCATGTAGTGATGGGATCAGATGCCATGATCTTAGTTTTTGGAATGTTGAGTTTTAAGCCAACTTTTTCACTCTTCTCTTTCACTTTCATCAAGAGGCTCTTTAGTTCTTCTTCGCTTTCTGCCATAAGGGTGGTGTCATCTGCATATCTGAGGTTATTAATATTTCTCCTGGCAATCTTGATTCCAGCTTGTACTTAATCCAGTCCAGCATTTCTAATGATGTACTCTGCATATAAGTTAAATAAGCAGGGTGACAATATACAGCCTTGACATACTCCTTTTCCTATTTGGAACCAGTCTGTTGTTCCATGTCCAGTTCTTACTGTTGCTTCCTGATCTGCATACAGATTTCTCAAGAGGCAGGTCAGGTGGTCTGGTATTCCCATCTCTTGAAGAATTTTCCATAATTTGTTGTGATCCACACAGTCAAAGGCTTTGACATAGTCAATAAAGCAGAAGTAGATTCTCTTGATATTTTGATGATCCAGCGGATGTTGGCAACTTGATCTCTGGTTCCTCTGCCTTTTGTAAATGCAGGTTGAACATCTGGAAGTTCCTGTTCACGTACTATTGAAGCCAGGCTTGGAGAATTTTGAGAATTACTTTGCTAGCGTGTGAGATGAGTGCAATTGTGCGGCAGTTTGAGCATTCTTTGGGATTGGAATGAAAACTGACCTTTTCCAGCCCTGTGGCCACTGCTGAGTTTTCCAAATTTGCTGGCATATTGAATGCAGCACTTTCACAGCATCATCTTTTAGGATTTACACCAGAAAAGTCAGCAAATGCTACAGAACAAGCCTCCCCCAGGCAATTAAACATGTCTCTGTGCACCACTGCCCCAAAGCCTTTCAATGTTTTAACCCAGAAAATCTGAAAGTTGTTCAAAGGCTTCCAAACCACTGAGTTGACAAACTCAGAATGCTGACTTCTCCTCTTCTGTTAGGAAAGAGCAGTCACATAGGAAGAGATTAATTGCTTAGGTGGAAGAAGACATTGCTTGTCCAAGAAGACATCGGTCATTCCCCATGAGGCTCAGAAGCAGCACCAGAATTGTTAGCCTAATTTTTACCCTCACTGTGTCCTACAAAGCCTTCATCCCTCAATGAAAGACAGAAGAGAGGTATTTCTCAGCATGATCTGGGTGGTGAATGAACTTGGAGGAAAACATACAGCCCAACAAACTCATGTTTGTGAACCTGAACCCTGTCCCCCAAAGGTCTACATCCCCCCAGGACAAAGGTCCCACTCAGAATGTTTCCTCCCCATCTTTTCATTCCTCTGAGGTCAGTAGTCACTATGGTGGTCTATCTGCCCTTTCTTGTGATGAAATCTGCTTATTTTGAGAACTAATCGTGTGGTGGCAATAGCTATAGAGCTCTGTTTTGTTTGTTTTTTTTCTTACTGTGAGCATTTAAAAAGAAGTAAACAACTTAAAACTAGCAGTGACAGATGCCACACAAGCAACCAAACATCTGCTTCTCACCAAACCTGTCTGGGAGCCCAGCCTAAGGGGGTGCTGGCTTCAACACATCCCTCAACCTAGCACATGGTTCTCCCTGCCAACAGCATTCCACCTCTCATCCCATCAGTCTGAAAATTCAGCATGCCTACCCTCAGATCACTGAGGCAAATAAAGCCAGAGTAATAAAATTTTTGCCTAGAAGGAACCTCAAATCATCTTGCCAGCCACCTCATTTTTATAGCTGAATAAGCTAAAGCAGAAGTGATAGGTGGCTTACCCAAGATCAGACAGGGAGGTGGCAGAAACATAATCAGAATACAGGGCTTTCTCACATCAAAGCCCATACTCCTGATCTTTAGGCTTTGGTCAATTTAAATCTTTATTGTCCCTCAAAGTCCAGCTGAAGAGGCTGCACCTTTCTTTCATGGGACCCCAAAAGGACATCGTTCCTGCCTCCTCTGTCTGAACCCTTATGCCTACATGTGTGCTAAATTGCTTCAGTTGTGTCTGACTTTTTGTGACCCATGGACCAGGCTCCTCTGTCCATAGGATTCTCTAGGCAAGAATACTGGGATGGGTTGCCATGCCCTCCTCCAGGGGATCTTCCTGACTCAGCGATCAAACCCGTGTTTCTTCTGTCTCTTGCCTTGGTAGGTGGCTTCTTTACCACTAGCACCACCTGGGAAGCCCCTGAACCATCATAATACTCTGTGTATCCCTGTTATGCTCTATTTTGAATTAAAATCACCTGTCTTCTTTTTTTTTTTCCCCTCCGCCTGGAATATAGATTTCTGGAGCTTAAAGCTGGATCTTCCTTGTTTCTGTTGCTGCATCGTACTTGGTAGGTGTTTAATAAAAATGTACTGAATGGAACTGAATTGGCCTGAGATTTGAGCCCGCTTTTCTGCAGTAGTTATCAATTGCATGTGTAAGAAGCAAATCAGGAGTTTATTAAAATGGAAATTTCTGGAATTTTGATTCAAGCGCTCATGAAAAGATTCCAGGGGCCTTTATTTTCAACAAGCTAACAAGTGATTCTGAAGCTTAGATCTATCTGTGCTTTCTTTCCAAGTCTCTCTTGTAAGAAATATATTTCTGAGATATTTGGCCAAGATTAGAGGCATCATTGAGTTCCCAGAACATGCCGAAAAGTACAGGTCCACCCAGTGTTAGATCTTCGAGAATTCATTTCAGTAACAGAGATGTCTACTGAAGTGTTCTCAAATGGGCTGTGGAGTAAGGAATTTCACGTTCTGTCAAATGCCAGTCTAACCAAACTCCCCCGCTCCCCAAGCTGAGACAAAGTTCTCTAGCAGTGGAGAAGGAGGGACATATAAAGGCTTTCTGTCCATGAAGTCAGTGTGGAACTCATACCTTCCAAGAGTACGCAGGCATTTTAGAAAGAATAAAGAGCTTAAACAGAGCCTCATTACAACGCTGACACTCTGCAACATGATATGCTCAATTAGTTAATGTTTGTAAAGTGCTTTGATCTCATAAAGCAGTGAGATAATCCTGGCCTTGTTTACTGAGTGCCTCTCTTCCCGAGGGCTCCAAGTGATTTATCGGCAACAAGCCCAGTGCTTTGCTTGCCTGTTTGGAGGGGCACATGGAAAAATTGGGGGTGGTTGTCTTGGAACCAAACTGAAGGAGGGCACTGTGGGTGTTGTGATTGTCCATGTTGGGGAAGATCACAGACCCCTGCTAAGTTTCAGAAGGTAAAACAGGTCTTCTGTGCTCACTTATCACCTGTGCTATCAGAGCATTTATCATGCTGCAGGGTAGAGTCAACATTTGTTTACAAGTCTGCCTCCCCACTAGACTCTGAGTTACTTGAACAGAGAAATTGGGTCTTTCAGTTTTGCATGACCTGGCCACTGCCCAAGTCTCCAAGCTTAACTCACACAGCTTTCCCTCTTGGTATCCATCTCCTCTGGAGGAGATGGCAACCCACTCCAGTATTCTTGCCTGGAAAATTCCATGGACAGAGGAGCCTGGCAAGCTACAATCCATGAGGTTGCAAAGAGTCAGAAATGACTGAGCTACTGAGAGTGGCCCAGCACTACCTCCTGTCAAACTGGTTTCTCTGTTTCTCAAACATACCAAGCTTCTTTCATTTGTTGGGCCCTTTACACCAAAGTTATTTACCACCATCGCCACCTCACAACATTCAAATTTCAACTCAACTGTCACCTCCTCAGGTGACTTTGGTCATTCTTAGCTAAAGGTGCTACTTCCTAACCACTCTCAATCATATTATTACTCTGTTTTATAACTGTTTGATTTTCTTCACAGCATCTATGTTTTCTGGCATCATTTGATTTTTTATTTCATATTGCTTATTTTTTTTAACATCCTGATATCATTTTGTGGGAGACTTGTGGTTATCTTCATTTTTTCCTATCTTATTTCTTTTATTTCTTCTATGATAGTCTGTAAGCGTCTTGAAAACAGGGGCTTTATCTACCTCATTCACCTCTGCAGCTCTAGTACCTAGAAAATTTTAAGTGGCCCCTAAAATAATGTTGATATAAATATTGATTGTTTCAGTATCTTGTACAGAACTTGATAAATACTTTTTAAATAAATGAAGACATGAACAAATGTTAGACTAAATGTTATGCTTCAACATAAATTCCGTAGTTCACTAAATTGCTGGTCAGTCCTTTCATTCACAAAATATGACAGGTTTGGATTTCATATACCTCTGGGATAAAGTGATAATCTTTGATTCTCAGCTATCTTTCAGCCTGTGCTATATCTAGCCCTCAAACTTGTTTTTTTTTTCTTTTTTTTTTTTTGTAACATTTCTTGGTGTGGACCATTTTTAACATCTTTATTGAATTTGTTACAATGTAGTTTTTGTTTTGTTTTGTTTTTTTCTTTTTGCCGTGAGGCATGTGGGCTCTTAACTCCCTGACCAGGGAGCAAACCCGCATCCCTTGGATTGGAAGGCAAAGTCTTAATCACTGGACCACCAGGGAAGTTCTTGATTTTGCCATTGCATTTTTTCACACACCTTTATTTTCCTTTCCCACATCCATTGCACCTCTATAGTCCATAATTTTAAAATTTCACATCCCCGTATTTCAATATTGTCTTTAACAATGGCCTCCAGAGAACCCCGCCATGATGGGTGCTTCACGTGATTGGCAGATTTTGCTGTGTCTCATCCTGTTATTCTCACCTTCTCAAAGCTCCAAGTATTTATCCTCAAACTCTTTGGCACCTCTGTTTGCTAGCTGTGGGGCCATGAGCAAGTTACTTGACATAACTTCCTCTTCTGTAAAAATGAATCTAATTCATAGTACCTAATTCATGTCTTGTCCTGAAGATTAAAAGAGTGGGTTAATTCTTATACAGATGGTGACAGCTGTGGGGAATCACCAGATGGTAGCTCTTATTTTCTGATTAATAATAACAATGGTTATAGTAGTAAAGCTGAAATGCTTTAGCTAATGTTTTTCATTCTACTCTAAGACTGTCTTTCTATCTTCATTTTTCAACACCTTGGCTCCACTATTAGCCTTTCTTTCCATCTTTACTTTTCAATCCCAAACATGATTTATTTTTTTCATCCAGGAGATTATTATTTCTTCTTGTTACAAACTTGATGAGGGTGCTGTTACTGGTGTTGTTGATTTTCCCCACTCTCTGTTTTCTTTTTTTATAGTTTCATTTATTTATTTATGGCTGCACTAGGCCTTTGTTACTGCATGGACTTATCTCTAGTTGTGGCGAGTAGGGGCTACTCTCCAGTTGCAGTGCATGGACTTCTTATTGCAGTTTCCTTTTATTGTGGAGCACCGGATCTAGAGTGTGCAGGCTTCAGTAGTTGTGGCATGTGGCCTCAGCAGTTTCAGCTCTCAGGCTCTAGAGCACAAGCTCAATAGCTGTGGTGCATGGGCTTCATTCCTCCATGGCTTCTGATCTTCCCACAAGACCCAGAACCAATTGAATCTGTGTCTCCTGAATTGACAGGCAGATTCTTTACGTACCCTGAGCCATCAGGAAGTCCCCAACTCTATTTTCTATCCCTCTTCTGAAATCGTTTAGCTGTCTTTACTGCCTTCTTAACATATTATACTAACTTGTGAAACTTGTCCCATCACTGTGTTACCTTAACTCTTGTTTTTGTTTCTATAATTGAAACTAGACTGCTGATTCATGGAGACCTTTGAATCCCAAGGAACTCATCACAAAGTATAACATCCTTTTGTTCTTGTGTAATTCTTTGTATTGGCCAACTGCTCACACTGAACATATAGACGTGGACCAAAAATGAAAGATAGGGCCAGCCATAGTTCTTTGTCTCAGTTCTACCTTACTCAACTGAACACTGAAGGTAGAGTGTTGACAGAATGTGGGCATAACAAGGAGTGAAATAAACACAGTAGAGTTAGTTTGGCCCAGTGTTTCTCCTATTCTGGAAACAAAGAATTACATATGTGTGTATAGAAAAACTGTACAATTTCAGTGATTCAGCAAATAATGAAGTACCTATATTTGATTTTAAAACTAAGCATTGCACAATAGATGCATGAATGGTAAAATCCAAGCTAGTAATATACAATTTTAAATTTTGTTTTACTTAGACACTTAAAAACACCATGATAGGTCAAAAGAAAGACTGCAGAACTAATGAAAAACTTTGTATCTTGGTTCCTTTAATGGAGCT
This sequence comes from Cervus canadensis, assembly GCF_019320065.1. NCBI lineage: Eukaryota > Metazoa > Chordata > Mammalia > Artiodactyla > Cervidae > Cervus > Cervus canadensis. The sequence continues at coordinate 26,357,928 of NC_057411.1, read as the reverse complement.
ATTTTCCTGCTCTTTGAAAAAGGAGTCTCTCATTTCCACGCGGCACTGGGCTCCACAAATTATGTAGCTGGTGAATATCGATGTCCATGCAATTTCATTTGGAGCTTGAGAATATTCAGATTACATATGCATCTTATACTTTGTTCTTATGATGTCTATTTACATGACTATACAAAATTTTAGGGTAAAGCCTTAAAATATATTTATATGCTGCATGTTCCTGGTTCCAGCATAAAGGGGATTTGAAATATAGTTCTTGTTTAGTTCTGTTTTGTTTAGAAAAAAGAGAGGGATCCTAATTATTGTTTTGTTTTCTCCTTTCTGCTCTCCCATTTATGTTCAAGATATTATCACATGGGTCCCTACCTTATTACAGAAAGCCTATCACCACTTTACCAACAAGGCTCATCAAGCCAGGACTATATGTGCCCCTCAGATTAAATGATAACTGAACCACAGCAAAGCCTGCTATAGTTGAATGGTTCTTATCCCTGAGTGACCTTCACTACACAAACATATGTAAATATACCCAAATATATAAATTCAAGCTCCCAGGGCTTCTGACCTGCTTTTTCTGCTCTTTGACATCCTCCTTTTGTAGCTGTTTGTAGGTGGAATATTTCTTATCTACTGATGCTGGGCCTTGCTTCTTGTGCCCGTCCCCGGAGCCCGGCCCCTTTGATGACTTGTGGTCTATGACTTCAAGACTGTGAACCTGGTGCACTCTTTCAAAACCACACCTTTCCCTGGCAAGGCCAAGGACTCAGAGCCATGAGCAAAACTCACGTTGAGGCGGGTTACATGAGGGCACGTTGCCCTGTTTTAACAACCTGTCAACAACTCAAGTAGAATTGCAGAACATTTTAGCTGGCAAGGTGAAGAGATCAACCTAAGCTGGCAAGTGGCCTAGATTGAAGGGAGTCTTAATTACATATATGAAGGTATAAAGATCATAGGACTTTCTCTCTGTCTCTGCATCAGCCACCTCCCAGTTTTACCAATGCATTTCCTGTAGCTCATCAATTCCCATATAACTGCTCTAAATAAGGTTGAAAAGGTACCAGTAGGCTGAGCTATGAATAACAGGTTCCAGTTGGAGTACAGCTAAAGAAAATTTGGTTCCTTTCATGATTCACTGCCTGATGGTGTGGGAATGCTCCATTCATTGGAACTGGTAAGTACTCACAAAGAGGACACTTCCTGGAGGGCGGCAGGCTGCTTGACTGTACTTAGAACCAGATCTCATGTTAAAATGGAATCTTAGAAAATTCTGGATTTTTTAGTAAAATTGCAATCCTGATGCGACACCTTGAAGGGTGGCTGACTAGACAGTCTAAGGCTAATTTCTCACATTGATCCAGCATTACTGTCCAGTCCACACCTGTCTTGAAAAACCATCATCTAAAGGAAGAACTTCCAGGCATGCTTCATTAAGCATTGTTTTGATTCCAGAAGCCAGATTATCCTGACCACATTGAAGCAGCTGGGGTTGGGGATGTTGGCCTCAACTGAAAAACTTACTATCATCCTTGCGAGGTAGAAGTTGCTGTGCTGTATAGTGGCAACAGTGGTGGACTGCATCATAGGAAAACAAGAGAGTGAGTCCCAGAAATGATACTGGAGGATACTCTCAGGGTTATATCTCTTCCATTTAAGGTTTTCAGGCAGATAATGACTATAAAGGAATAGGTAGTCATTTAAGAAATAATAGAGAATAGTGGCATTGGATATTTAACCAGGGCAATTATATGAGCAGTGATTTGTTCCAGTCATACTAACCAAGCAGTTCTATGAAAGATTAATTGGGGAGAGGGATAATAAATGATTGAGATGCAGGAAATTCATTGGAAGATTTTGTGACTATTTTAAGCAAGAGATCATTAGTGCTACACAAAAGAAGTTGGGCTGAAAAGTACAGAAAGGATGTAAAAAGTTTTATTGGATAAATGAAGGAAAAAGTAGAAGCAATGAATGATTTTATTTTGGGGGACCCAAAATCACTGTGGACGGTGACTATAGCCATGAAATTAAAAGACACTTGCTCCTTGGAAGGAAAGCTTTGACAAACCTATCCAGTGTATTAAAAAGCAGAGAGTGAATTTGCCAACAAAGGTTCATATAGTCAAAGCTATGGTTTTTCCAGTAGTCATGTACAGATGTGAGAGTTGATCATAAAGAAGGTGGAATGCTGAAGAACTGATGCTTTCAAACTGTGGTGCTGGAGAAGACTCTTGAGAGTCCTTTGGTCTTCAAGGGGATCAAACCAGTCAATTCTAAATGAAATCAGTACTGAATATTCGTTGGAAGGACTGATGCTGAAGTTAAAGCTCCAATACTTTGGCCACCTGATGCCAAGAGCTGAAAAAGACCCTGATGCTGGGAAAGATTGAAGGCAGGAGGAGAAGGGGCCGACAGAGGATGAGATGGTTAAATAGCATCACTGACTCAATGGACATGAATTTGAACAAATTCTGGGAGATAGTGGAGGACAGAGGAACCTGGAGTGCTACAGTCCCTGGGGTTGCAAAGAGTCAAATACAACTTAGCAACTGAACAACAACAACAAAAAAAAAAAAAAGAAGAAAACAGAGGAGGAAGTAAGTGGTGGGCAGAAATAAGGAAAACAGCAGTCTTAGGAATAAAGGTGACTGGTTCTCTTTGGGAAATACTGGTTGAGACGCCATCCCAGCATCCCAATATCACGGTATAAGGAGGATTTGTCACAAAAAAGAATTAGTGAGGTGACCCTTTTTTCTCCCCACTCAGAGAAGACAGCAGTGAAAGTCTGAGTGACTTGGAGTGATAGAGCCAATTCTGAAGAAAAAGAATGTGGAGAATTGGAGAGATTCCAGTGAAGAAGCTCAAGTATTTTCAGAGATGGTCTATGTTCTGGGGAAAAAAAAATCAAAATAAATAGCCCCAAATCTAGAGTTGAAGGGATATGTTCCCCAGGAAAATATTAAACCAAAGAAATGAAGGGAACCAGAAGATTTATGGAGCTGGATGCAGAAACTTCTGGCTTCCTTTCAAAGCGAGACTGTGGGGCACTGAGGTTGTGTATCTGGAAGAGAAGGCAGATTGCTCAGAAGCTTCTGGAAGATTGACAGAGGGTGAGCTGGATGCTGCCCAGTGCTGGCCTCTTCCCAGTTTTGCTCTAGATGTGAACTTAGTCCCACCCAGAATAAGAGAGCTTGTTTCTAGTCTCTGAAGATGGGGGATAGTCTGTTTCTCCTGTCTTTCCTTAAGCTTGAGGATCAACCCAGTCCTCTCTTGTCCATTGATCAGGGAGCAGCCTTTCTCTCTAGCCATGTTATTGTGTGGCTTGTCTGCTGAACATATAATTCACCCTGTGGTCTGCTTCCCTGACTCTCTATGGGAAGTGTGGTCTGGCCAGGACCTGAATCGCTATTTCTCTTGATCTTATAATCACCTCAAACCAACACATCCCTGGGTAATTGGTCAAAATCTCACATAATGCTGAAAATAGGAAACATTCCAAATTTTCCCAACCCTGCTCATCTTCTAACAGAGCCACAGACAGGAATAATTGAGACCAGACCTTAAGGCAGATGGCAAGCTTCTCCCAGAGCCTGTCCAGCCCCTTTAGGGCAACTTAGTTTCAGCTGATCCCCTTTATCCTGTCTGATTCCCAGCATGCTTCAGTCAGCATGACTCTGTTCATCCAGCAGATCAATGAGCAGAACAACTTGATCCATGGAAAAAAGCTATGTATCTGTGGCTCAGAGAGGAAGCAGCCTCCACTTTGTAAATGATCTAGGACCCCGAAAGAAAGTGCTTAAGCCAAGTCTAGTCAGTAGAAGGCACTCAGAAGAAAAGGGTTTCAACACAATGGTGATGGGTGCAATGGTGGAGGGGGGTGTATGCTAGAAGGAGAGTCAGAAGCAGTGCCTGGGAAAGACTTTAATTCTTTTAATTCCTTAGACTAATTGTGGAACATGACATTATGTAGTATGTGACTGGTCCATTATGTAGTATGGACTCCGTGTGTCCTGGGAGTCCAGCAATGTTGGTGATTTGCACAGTGATATAACTTAAGGCAGGGAAAGGGTAAGTAAGAGCAGTGCCTCTTAAACACAATGTGAGCACCACTTCCCTGGAGATCTTGTTAGAATGCAGATTTTTATTCATTACGTCTGGAGTAGGCCCTGAGATTCTGTGTGTCTAACTTAACTCTCAGGTGCCGAAATCAAACACTGAACAATGAGCATTAAAATTACAGCTAGTTATGTGCCAGCCTTTCTCTCCTGCTAAATAAAATGTTTGGCCCATAATGGAGAACAGTGACTGTTTATTATTACTTATTGTTAAGCTGAGCTTTTGAGCCTTCATTTTATTATTTACAGTTAGTCATTTAATTTAATTTAAAAGTAGTTAGCTTGCTACTTTTAAATTAAATTCTGATAGAAAAGTGCATATAACCAGGTAAAATCTTGTTTGTACTTAGCCTTTTTCTTTCTAAGATTTAAAATAATGTTATTCATTATACATTATTATTTTCTTAGAATGCTGAAAGGGCAGTGGGGAGGTTTCTAAAGAGAATCTTATTTGTATCTGCCTCATGAGTTTGAGTAAACTCTGGGAGTTTGTGATGGACAGGGAGGCCTGGCGTTCTGCGATTCATGGGGTTGCAAAGAGTCGGACACGACTGAGTGACTGAACTGAACTGAACTGTTACACCTACCATAACATTCAGGGCTCAGAAGCTCTCTGTTAAAAGCCTAAGCATTTCTGCCTGATGCCTAGTTTCTTCTGTATCTGTCTGGATTCTTTTTATAAAAAGATACTCACCACCTATCCATCCCCCAAATATACAAAATATGCTTCCATTCTTATTAGTAACGATTTAAGTACAGAAAATTTCTCTTTAATAAATATTTGGAATTATTATCATTTAAAATCAGAAAACAGTTCAACTTTGCAAATATTGCAGCCATTGTCTTTTAGTTTCCATATCTCAAGAAATCTTGCTCTTTTTATAATCACTAAAATGCTTTATAAAGATGCTACCCTGTAATTTATGTTTTGATTTTTAAATAAATTAAAGATTTGGGAACAGTTGAAATTTGAGCCATTTTTGTTGTTTTTGTTGTTCAGTCACTAAGTCATGTCCAACTCTTTGCAACACCATGGACTGCAGCCAGCCAGACTCCTCTGTCCTCCACAATCTCCTGGAATTTGCTCAAATTCCTGTCCATTGAGTCAGTGATGCCATCTAACTGTCTCATCCTCTGCAGCTCCCTTCTCCTTTTGCCTTCAATCTTTCCCAGCATCAGGGGCTTTTTCAATGACTTGGCTCTTTGCATCAGGTGGTCAAAGTACTGGAGCTTCAGCATCAGTCCTTCCAATAAATATTCAGAACTGATTTCCTTTAGGATTGACTGGTTTGATCTCCCTGTGGTCCAAGGGACTCTCAAGTGTCTTCTGCAGCACTACAGTTTGAAAGCATCAATTCTTTGGTGCTCAGTCTTCTTTATGGTCCAACTCCCACATCCATACATGACTACTGGAAAAACCATAGCTTTGTTAGCAAACTAATGTGTCTCTCTCTCTGTTTTTTTAATAGGCTGTCTAGGTTCATATCTTTCCTTCTAAAGAGCAACTGTCTTTTAATTTCATGGCTGCAGTCACCATCTGCAGTGATTTTGGAGCCCAAGAAAATAAAATCCGTCATTGCTTCCACTTTTCCACTTTGTATTTGCCATAAAGTGATGGGATCAGATGCCATAATCTTACTTTTTAAAAATCTTGATACCAATACAGTAAGATTCCATATGTGTCCATTCTTACCTTCAATTTGGGCTACCTCAAGGTGGCAAGTATCATGAAACATGGAGGCTTCCTCACCTTCTCTCCTCTGGCCATTATTTCCATTTGTGTGGTTTGATGACATATTGTGATGTAACATGCTACTTAGTCAATCTTATTTATTATACTATTCAAAGGATAAGAATTGAGTCTTTAAGAAGAATACTGCATCAGCAGTCATTTATACAGAAAAGAAATAATAAGAGCTAACATTTGCTAAAGTCTTATGTGCCAGGTCCAGGGAGACATATTTTTAAATTTTATAACTTTTTAAATATGTTTTTCTTCCCAGTTAATCTGACAATAACCTCATGAAGTAGGTACTTGACCATTTTATAACTTTCCCATTTTCTAGCTGGGAATAAAGTGTTGTATCTTATCCATGAACATATAGCTAGTAATGATAATTGAAACCTGTTCAGCCAGACCATTGGCTTAGGGGTTCAGTGAGTTCACTACTACTTATTGAGTATCCATTGTGTGCATGGAGTTTAATCACAACCATCTTGGGTGATAACCATCATTTCCTTTGTTTTCAAAGGGAGGTTACTGGACTAACCTAGGTCACTTAGCTGGGAAGGGGTCAAATTTGAGATGATATTTTAGATCCGAGAAAAATAACTATTATTTGTTGTAACTTCTTGGTAGAAATCATCCCTTTAAAAACCTAGTCTATACTCTCCCATTGTTATCCCAAGGAAAACAGTGAGAAAAATTGGAGAAAACAGACTAGAAAGTCAATGAACCTACACAAATCATTGGAACTGAAGTAGTTTCTTTGGACAAGTTTGGTTTAAGTTGGTCAGATCTTTCTTTAAACCCAACCCTCCTTCCTAGTTGATCTCTTTCCTCTCACTTCTTCCTCTCCCATCCCCCACCTCCTTCCTCTCTCTACAACCCCTTCTACCTTCACAGCTGTTGCTGATGGTTCCATAATTTTGGCCAAATCTTCTTGTCTCTGTCCCATTTTTGTTGTTGTTGTGTTGTTACCTCCTCAGGCCTTGAAACCATTGATACAGGAGTTGTCAAAGGACTTGGGTGTGCCCCAGTGCCACTGGCAATCTCTGCTTTTAAATAGGAAGCTTTCCACTTAGGGACTTCAGTTCTACCCTGAAGAGCTTTTGTTGTGTTTGGAAAGGTAATCTAACTAATCAGCTGGGCCCTCCCAGAACAAGTTTAAACAGCACCTTACCCTGCAATGTCTTGCTAGATCTCTGGACTTTTTCCTCTCACCTGCCTCCTCCAGCTCTTCTTCCCAGTAGAGGTGTGTTGATTACCGCTGAGTTCCTCAAAATGATCACAACTGGGTGAACCCTGAGAAGAAGTTCTCTTGGGGCAGCATTTCTTAAAAAAAGGTGACTTATTTTTTTTCTAACCAAGAAGAAGACAAACTTTTAAAAAGGATAGTTTTAATTCATTTTTTAAAATTTCCTGGTACAAGTATTCTCTACTTTTTCTTTAAAGGAGATACTTAAGTTTGAAGGAGCCAAAATTGAAAAAGGACTTAAAATCTATATGGGAAGGGTTTTGTTCCCAGAAAATTAAAAAAACATCTCAAAATTCATAATTATGCCTCTTCTTTCAAAAGTTTTTATGGCATTTATTAATTTCACTCTTTTTCTTCTCAAATGAAGACAATATACCTGATTCTGACCAGGGTTAAAAATTTGTCACTTGGTATCCTAAAATTTGCATATCTTTGACTTAGTTATATTAAGTTATTGGCACTTTGATCTTTCTATATGCCATTTATCATGTAAGTTACTGACAAAAATGCAAAATATTAGTAATTTTTAATTCTTTTTTTAAGTTGCAGAAAAGTGAAAGTGAAAGTTGTTCAGTAATGTTCAACTCTTTGTGACTCCATGGAATTCTCCAGGTCAGAATACTGGAGTGGGTAGCCTTTCCCTTCTCCAAGGGATCTTCCCAACCCAGGGATCAAACCCAGGTCTCCTACATTGCAGGTGGATTCTTTACCAACTGAGCTATCAGGAAAACCCCCAGCTGCAGAAGGGTATATTCAAATGAGGACCTCCTGAGAAAGCCATTCAATACAGAAATGGAAGCAGAGATTCCTGATCAAAATGGGAACTGAGGTTATACAGCCTTATGGAATTCCCCTCAGAAAATAATTCTGAGGCCTATCCTACTTTTGTGTTCAAATACCACTACAATAAAATGTTTAAATGATGGTACCAAAAAAAGTTGCCATACTAACAACAGGGACAAATAAACTCCAAAGTGAATTCTTGGTTAACAGGAAGCCCGCCATGCCGTGACTTGAAATGTGCATAAATTAATGCATAAATGTTCAAATAAGATTTCTTAAAATCTATGTAATCTTAATATATGTAAGTTTATAATGCATGAAAGTAGAAGTTGAAAATTAAACGCATGGAAGTTTATGTGTGTGAGTTCTCAGCTACTCACTCATGTCCAACTCTTTATGACCCCATGGACTGTACCCCCACCAGGCTCCTCTGTCCATGGAATTTCCCAGGCAAGAATACTTGAGTGGGTTGCCATTTCTTCTCCAAGGGATCTTCCTAACTCAGAATTCAAACCTGCATCTCCTGTGTCTCTTGCATTGGCAGGCAGATTCTTTACCACTAGAGGCACCATGGAAATTTAGGACTGCCTTAATAAAATTGAAAACTAAACTCCTTATCGCTTTTGTACAATTTTAGTATCAGGGCATCTGGCATATAGTAGATAATCAGTATATGTTTCTTAAAATGGGTTGAATAAAATTTACTTTTATGCATTTTTATAGGACTACTAGGTAATTTATTCTTTGCATATTGTATTAATGGAATGTGGGATGTATTTATCGTCATTTTATTTGAAGTGACACTAGAATACAAAAAATTGGAGACTAATGTCTCCAGTCTTTGGTAGTGTATACAATGAATGACCACATCTGTGACATTTTTGCATTATACTTCAATCTGTAGTCCCACTATGCTTCAAGAGAAGCCTTGAAGGTTGAAGTAACAGCAAAGAGAAAAAAAGGGCATGGTGCTACATGGTCTGGTAGAAATGAATATTATTTAAAGCAGAGTCTTCTTATTAGCTTTGAGTGGGGTCAGATTAATCTTTGAGGGATGTAAGTTAAACCCTTTGAAAGAAATGACCATCAAGAATAAGAGTTTGGGCGAGCCACATTGTATATTCAAATGATCTGATGACCAGAGCAACACATGCCTGACCATGTGTAATTATGCCTTACTCTTCAGGCACCTGATAATCTAGAAAAATGCTAAAATTTTGTCAAGGTATCTTCCATTCAAATGGACTGTTAACTATGACAAGGCAGTTAAAGAATTCATTTTAGTTTAAGGTAAAAGTTTATGCTTTAAAAGGCTATATATATAGCCAGGACATGGAAGCAACCTAGATGCCCATCAGCAGACGAATGGATAAGGAAGCTGTAGCACATATACACCATGGAATATTCCTCAGCCATTAAAAAGAATTCTTGTGAAGCAGTTCTAATGAGATGGATAAAACTGGAGCCCATTACACAGAGTGAAGTAAGCCAGAAAGATAAACACCAATACAGTATACTAACGCATATATATGGAATTTAGAAAGATGGTAACGATAACCCTATATGTAAGACAGAAAAAGAGACACAGATGTATAGAAGACTTTTGGACTCTGTGGGAGAAGGTGAGGGTGGGATGAACTGAGAGAACAGCATTGAAACATGTATATTATCAAGTGTGAAACAGATCGCCAGTCCAGGTTGGATGCATGAGACAAGTGATCGGGGCTGGTGCACTGGGATGACCCAGAGGGATGGGGAGGGAGGTGGGAAGGGGGTTCAGGATGGGGAACATATGTAAATCCATGGCTGATTCATGTCAATGTATGGCAAAAACCACTACAATATTGTAAAGTAATTAGCCTCCAACTAATAAAAATAAATGGAAAAAAATGAAAGGCTATATATAAATAATAAACAGAAATGAAGAAAGCAAGACATTTGTTCTTTTATTCATTGGAGTGTGAGCAAAATAATGCTGCTTTGAATGTCCAGAAGATTTCAATTGGGTGTTGGATATTTTAATATCATGTTATTGAGTGTCTGGATTTTGTTGCCTTCCTTTAAATTTTTTTTTTTTTTGGTACAGAGGTACATTTTTCGTACCTGACTAAGTCACGTCCAACTCTTTGCAATCCCAGGAACTGCAACATTCTAGGTTTCCCTGTCCTTCACTATCTCCTGGCGTTTGCTCAAACTCATGTCCATTGAGTCAGAAATGCCATCCAACCATCTTATCTTCTGTCACCCCCTTCTCCTCCTGTCCTCAATCTTTCCCAGCATCAGGGTCTCTTCCCATGAGTCAGCTGTTTGCATTAGGTGGCCAAAGTATTGAGAGGTACATTAATTTGGATCAATCTGTTGCATTTTTAACTTGTTGTTTAGCTTTATTTGAGCTTTTTTAGAGTGACTTCTAGTTTAGTAATGACATGATTCTACAGTCTCTATTGAATGTCTCGTGTGTTCAGTGAGGTCTTGCCGCAGTAAATGGTATGACATTGAACATCTTCTAATCCTGCTATAGCCCTGGGAATTTTCCAGTCACACATATCCAGTAGCTGTTCTTTGCATAGCATGGTGGAATTTTGCTCTAATTATGCAGAGCTTAATATTTAATCAAAAGTTTGAGACCTCCACGCAGATTTCTATACCTCTTTCTCTGCATATGTTTTATCTCTATGCTATTCTGTCCCACAAGTTTCAGCTGTCTCAGACACCCTGTATGCAAATCTATGTTTTCTTAGCTTGGTGAGACTTCCATTCTCTGCTTAGGTTTCCTCTCCCTGTGATGGGACAGGACATTTAGGTAGAAATTCAGGCTAGCAGTAAAGCCTACCTCATTTGCTCTCCTTTTCTCAAGGATCAACATTCTGCATTGTCTACTGTCCATAATTTGAAAAGTGTTTTTTATTTTTTAGTTGCTAATGGCACAAGTTTAGCCCTAGTTACTAAATCATGTCTGAAAATTAAATTCTTCCCATAATTCAGGAACAAAAAGATAATTTTGCCATGGGAAGTTCTGCCATTCCAAAATGCAAAACCACTCATATCCAAGTCATAATGTTTTACATTTATTTTTCCATGATCCTATTGCTTATGGAGAACTTTTCCATAAAACCTAATAGTCACCTAGTCTTATAAATTAGAAGTTATAAATTCTGAGAGATTCTGTTAGTTGTGAAAATTTGTGTTGTGTTTAATTACAATCTATTTTATTGGCTTCCACTTTTCAATGTTTCTGCACACACACACACACATATGTGTATATTTTTACAACAATGATAAAAATGACAATGTATTGCCCAGCTTAAATGCCCACTTTATTCTTCAGATTTTCTTTTTAATTGTTTGGATTGCTTCCAAGAATGTAATCCACACAAAACTATGAATATTTGCCATCTCTGAGTATTTTCATGGGAATGTGATGCTGTCTGTAAGGATAATTTCAGTGGAAAGTTTGAGTATTAATGGGCTAAGAATAGAGCTTCCCAGTGGGCTGACATGGGTTTTAGTAGTTAAGTTCTGATATATTTCCAAGAAAAAAAAAAATTTCCAGTGAGCTTGAGCTGCTAATGATTTCATCCTTTTCTTATGATAGCATAGACCTATAATCCCTTATCAGAAACCTTTGAAATCAATGTGCTATGAAATTTAGAATTTTTCTGTTTTGAGAAAGGTAATACTTTACATATTCCATATATTTTATAATATCCCCATCTGTGAATGGGCAACATGGAAATCATACTCCTTGATATTTTTGCAATGAAATGAGTAAATATTCTCACTAACTGGAATAAACAAATAAAAACAACCGAAAAAGTTATTATTGGAGATTTTTAGACTTAGCAGTTGCAGAAAAGGAATTAAGGATAAGTATCTAAGGTCCCTAAACTTCCCTCAGAAGGTCCCTAAGAAGTCTCTAGGAACAAAATATGTTCAGATATTGATACAGTTGTAATATGCTCATTTACATTGGTTATCTTCCCTGGTGATTCAGATAGTAAAAAATCTGCCTACAGTGTGGGAGACCCAGGTTCAATCCCTGTGTCAGGAAGATTCTCTAGAGAAGGTAGTGGCAACCCATTCCAGTATTCTTGCCTGGAGAATCCTGTGGACAGAGGAGCCTGGTGGGCTTAGTCCATGGGATTGCAAAGAGTTGGACACGACTGAGTGACTAACACATATATACATTGTTCATTAGATTAAAATGCATGTCAGATGTATATTATCAAGGGTGAAACAGATCACCAGCCCAGGTTGGATGCATGAGACAAGTGCTCGGGGCTGGTGCACCAGGAAGACCCAGAGGGATCGGGTGGAGAGGGAGATGGGAGGGGAGATCGGGATGGGGAACACATGTAAATCCAGGGCGGATTCATGTCAATGTATGGCAAAAACCACTACAATATTGTAAAGTAATTAGCCTCCAACTAATAAAAATAAATGGAAAAAAAAATAAAATGCATGTCAGAGAAGGTATCATTTATATTTTCATTGGAAACAACAGATAAACTTTCATAGAAAACTTTTTTTCTTAATTTATGAGTTTAAGTACCTTTCTACTGAAATAAATGGACAATATTGAAAGAAATATAAAGGAGAAGTAATCCATTAGCACTGGTAATCATACTATTCAGGGTTTTACAACATCTAATCTTTTCATAATACTACTGTTTAAAAAGCATTTACAGATATTATCTGACTCTTCTCGGAATCCTCTGGGGCTTATAGGATGGGTACTATTATCAATCTCAATTTGCACGTAAGAAAACGGAGGCTTAAAAAAGCCACCTGCCTTGTCAAAGGCCATTCAGGCCTCACAGCTGGGCAAACAGAGTGCTCACTTCACTGTATTTTTCTGTCAATCCAACTGCAGCAAAACTTTATTATAATATGTTTCTCATTGTAAAGAAGCCATTTGTTCTCTCTACATAGGTTAAGAAGCCCTCATTTATTTCTTTATTCATATATTAAAATTAAAGTGTAAAGACTTCCCTGATGGTCCAGTGGTTAAGACTCCATGCTTCTACTGCAAGGGGCATGGATTCAATCTCTGGTTGGGGAACTAAGATCCCACATGCTGCATGGTTCAGCCAAAAAATAATTAAAATGTATTGGGTATTTACCACGAGTTCTAGGCACAGCACCAGCTCCATAGGATTCTAACTTACTTAGCTGTAGGAAATGCCTTTTGGAAAGAAACAGGAACTTGATCAACTAACTGGGAAGGCCAAAATAAAATCAAATTCCTAAAATTTTTATAAGCCTCCTTGGGGAATAATAAACTAGACTTGTGCCCAAGGAACCATTTCAGTACTAGTAGAGAGGTCCCAGATAGCACTTCTAAGGGCCTGTTTTCAGATGAGGCCAAGGTTAAGTGTTGATGTACCTGTCTGAGGTCCTATAGCTCATGACATGGCAAACAGTCTCTTTACCAGACCAACGGCCTCCAACTCAGAGTTCTGTGTTCCTTCCAGCATTCCTTTCAGTGAAGTTCAGAGTATTTTTAAAGTAGAGTTATCTTCTCTCAGTGGAGGGGCATGAACCTTTGTAAATGAGGGGGAAATGGCATGCAGAAGAGGGATATACGAAGATCCAGACCTGACAATGGACGCAAGCTCCCTAAAGCCCCTTCTCGTCACACCGGCCCCCTTCAGCGAGCACAGGCGCCGCTATACCTGTAGGGCTCAGCGCTCTCAGCGGCTTGGTCTCTGGGCAGTCCTCTGAAGACCTGAGGGACAGATGAGCTGATTGGGATTAAATTAGGTAGTATTTCATTTTCCTTGCCCATGATTTGTCTCTAATCAAATCCTGCCCCAGTTCAGATCGTCTGTTTACTTTTTTTAAAATTAATTTATTTTTTATTGAAGGATCATTGCTTCACAGAATTTTGCTGTTTTCTGTCAAACCTCAGCATAAATCAGTCATAGATATACATATATCCCCTCCCTTTTGAAGCTCCCTCCCTCCCCACCCCACCCCTCTAGCTTGACACAGAGCCCCTGTTTGAGTTTCCTAAGCCACACAGCAAATTCCCATTGGCTATCTATTTTACATACGGTAATGTAAATTTCCGTGTTATTCTTTACATATATCTCACCCTCTCCTCCCCTCTCCCCATGTCCATAAGTCTATTCTCTATGTCTGTTTCTCATTGAAGGCTGCTGAATGAGCCACATCTTTGGTCTTTGTTTCCTGCACTGAGGCTATTAGCTCTAAGAGCCTTCATGGGATGAGTCATGTGCTTGAAATGATACTTGGGGAACCCAACAGGCAGTCTGCCAAGTCTTTTGCAGGTTAACTTTGACTAAGAGAAATACCTGAGAATTAGTGCCTCACCAACATCAGGCCATTCTTGGAATCGCAGAATATTTTAATTAATTACTTGTTTTACTTACTGCTCACATGGACCGTAGGTAGAGCCCATAGGCACCAATGTCCTGAAATAAGGCCTTGTTGATGTGTCCTCCCCCTTCATGGGTAAAGATTACATAGCTGTACAGTGCCTTACCCTATAGCACATATTAACATATCTGAGATAAAGTGAGTCCCATTAATTGATATGTGTATGAACATTCATGCTATATTCATGTGTGTGTGATGCTAAACTCATATAATGTAAAATGCTCTTTAAATAGTACCATATCTGTACAAGCAATATTCTTTTTCATAAATTCATTCTATCTAGGTGTATATCCAGTTATCAAAGTGAAGCACAATTTCCATCAAATTTTCAGGCAGTAAATAAGAATTCTGCAAGAAAAAAAACACATGAAAGAAAGTGTTAGTCGCTCAGTCGTGTCCAACTCTTTGTAACCCTAAGGACTGTAGACTGCCAGACTCTGTCGATGGGATTCTCCAGGCAAGAATACTGGAGTGGGTTGCCATTCCCTTTTCCAGAGGATTTTCCCAACCCAGGGATCAAACCTGGGTCTCTTGCATTGCAGGCAGATTCTTTATTGTCTGAGCCACCAGGGAAGTCCCTTTCAAGCTGACAAAAAAAAAAAAAAAAAATTCAGGAATTATTCCTACCTGATAAGAATAGGCACCAAATGAATTGGAAAAGAGACGCATGGATGTAGAAATAGCTCATTGATTCATACAGAACTTCAAAGGTCCTTTGTTTGGGACCTCTACAAGAATTCAGGTTGGCCCTCCTGATCTCTGGTTATTTGCCCATCCCTGTTACTCTTCACAACAAGGTACTTTGCACATTTTCAGTGGTATTTAATGTAAGGAAGAGCTTCTCTATGGCTCCTGAGTCCAGTATCATTCTTATCCTGCCCATCTTTCTGCATTTATTTCCGCCCTCATGTCATTCCTTTCTTGCTACTCTAAACTGCTAAACTTATTTACCTTTTCCCTAGTCTTGGAAATTTCCTTCAACTCTCTCCCCATAAATGGAGAAACCTGCTTCTTGTGGTTGCACTAAGCATTCTTATGTTCTGTAGAAGGGTTAGGACTAGGGTTAAAAGAGTTTTTATTTGCTTACAAACCCCTAGAATCAGAGTTGAGTTCTTGAGAATACCAGATAACTTCTGAATGCATTGGAGAGTTAAAAATATCGAGGAACATAGGACCTTTTAAATTATTTAAATCCAGAGTTTCTTAATCCTTACCCATGGACTCTTGCATGGTTAAAAAATTAGCTTGAAGGATTCTGTGGGTCCACTGTAAATGGGAACAACAAAAAAGTATGAATGGATGTGGAAACCTTTTATTTATTTTCACAAGATTTTGTGATCCCAAAGGGTCCCATAGTTAACCTTTTACAGTGAAAAATTCAGCAAACCAGAATGGCTGGAGATTTGAGATTCCCGTCATTCTCTCCTCCTCCCTTCAGGCTCCTTGACTACTAAAAATAGAAAAAGGTAGTCAAATTGGTCCAGAGAATTAATGGTAAACCTTCTGAACAATGGTAGTAGCATCTGAGCTTCAAATGGGGCTTTCTGCTTCCTCCTTTATTAATTAAAAAAGGCAGGAC
Organism: Cervus canadensis; assembly: GCF_019320065.1. Taxonomy (NCBI): domain Eukaryota; kingdom Metazoa; phylum Chordata; class Mammalia; order Artiodactyla; family Cervidae; genus Cervus; species Cervus canadensis. The sequence continues at coordinate 26,342,071 of NC_057411.1, read as the reverse complement.
TGAAGGGATGGACACACCTGACCTATTCACAGGCAGAGAAACTGAATGAAGTTCGGCCTGCTTGCTCACAGTCATAGCAGGAGAAGGAAGAGAGTAAAGGTTGGCAGGCATGGGAGCCTCATCTTTGCAAGTCAGTGACAACCCTTCTGACAACCAAGGGCTTCCCTGGTGGCTCAGACGGTAAAGAATCTGCCTGAATGTGGGAGACCTGGGTTCAATCCCTGGATTGGGAAGATCCCCTGGAGAAGGAAATGGGTACCCACTCCAGTATTCTTGCCTGGAGAATTCCGTGGACAGAGGAGTCTGGCAGGCTACAGTACGTGGGGTCGCAAAGAGTTGGACACGACTGAGTGACTAACACTTTCACTTTGATAACCAAGGGCCAAGGGATTTTTGCCAAGTAGGTAAGTCATCACAGTTGACATCTTATCTGAGGGAGAATCAAGTAAGAAGGCAAAAGAAAAGGTGGAAATATTACAATACTGAGGGGAAGTCACTTTGCCTCTGTCAATGTGGCAATGTGGTATGGGAGAAATGTTCCCAGGTAACAGGGAATGAATGAGGTGTACATCACTCACAATCCACTTTTCACTGGACCCTGTGGAAATAAATTTAGTAACCTCAGAAATACAGCTTTTGCACTAACCAGAAGTGAAGGCTGCTAATGTCTGTCCTCTCTCCCTTTCAATATTGTGCCTAAGACAGCACGGCATAGTGTAATTTCCCTACTCTTATTCACCTTTCTCTACTAGGTAACCATTCTTATGTTTCATGTGACCTTTTATTTTTAATTAACATAAATATTAATATAATCTGTGACATTTGTAAAATGTACATTTAATAAACATAAGGAAAGGTGAACTGTCTTGGTTTATATCTTATTTGCTTGAGCATTATCTTTAAAGTTTTTTACATTAAAAAAAAATCTACTACTACTAGAAGGGTATCTCATATTTCTCATAGCTGCACTGAATTTTCCAGGGTGCACCCACCACATTTGACTTTCCCATTATCAAGTAATAGACACCTAGATTGCTTCTAATTTCCCACTCTCATAAACAACACAACAATGAACATCCTCATGTAAGTTCCTTTGTGGGCCTCCATGTCTCAGAAATATGTTTACTCTGGGTAATGGGGTATATTTACTTTTAATATGATCAAGTGTTATTATAATGGCAGTTCCAGGCTAATCTCCAACCAGTAAAGTTTAACTGGTTGCCAATATTATCCATCTTTCTATTTTTGCAAATTTGTCCAGCATAAAATGACATTCATAAACATCAATTCTTTGGCAGTCAGCCTTCTTTATGGTTCAACTCCCACATTTGTACACAAATACTGAAAGCTTGTTTCTGCCCTTATTTAAATATTTTTATTCTTACATTCCTTGGGTTTATTCTATTGATATTTTTCTAAATTGTGAGTTAAATATTTAGCTTAAGTTGTGTCCCTTTTAAGATTTTCTTATATTCTAATAAATATACTTTAAATCTACAAACTGTCTATTAAGTACTATTTTAGCTATGCCTCACAAATTTTGACAAATAAAACATTTTCATTAGATTCTAAGTATTTTGAAATATTCTTTAAGATAATTTTTAACTCAAGAGTTTTTATGTTCGTGTCCAGGCATAAAGCAGTTTTTGTTATCCTTTAAAAAAAAGGTTCTAGTTGTATTGCAGATGATCTAAGCTGCCGACCACCTCACAACCAGCATGCACACATGTGTATCCAGAGCAGTTTATGATATACTTGGTCTCTCCAGAGAGTCCTGGAGGAAGCTTGGATTGCCCTGTGCAAACCATCACTATGGTTATAGCAGATGCTCAGTAAATATTTATTACATTATGATTAAATGAACATAGTATACATATGTTTGCATGTGTGTGTTTTGAGAGATTAAAGGTTAAGATGAAAATATTCACACAAAATATTACTAAAGAATTCTGTTGATTTCTAAGTCACAGAAGAAAATAAATGTCATTACTTTTATATTAGTCACTCAGTCATGTCTGACTCTTTGCAACCCCGTGGAGTGCAGCCCACTAGGCACCCCGTTGTGACCCTGTGGACTGCAGCCCACCAGGTTTCACTATCCTTCACTCTCTCCTGGAGTTTGCTCAAATTCATATCCATTGAGTCAGTGATGCCATCCAACCATCTCATGCTCTGTCACCCCCTTCTCCTCTTGCCATCAATCTTTCCCAAAATTAGGACCTTTTCCAATGAGTCCACTCTGCATCAAGTGGCCAAAGTATTGGGACTTCAGCTTCAGCATCAGTTCTTCCAATGAATGTTCTGGGTTGATTAGGATGGACTGGTTTGATCTCCTTGCTGTCCAAGAGACTCTCAAGAGTATTCTCCAGCACCACAGTTCAAAGGCATCAATTCTTCAGCACTTAGCCTTCTTTATGGTCCAACTTTCACATCTTTATAAGACGACTGGAAAAACTACAGCTTTGACTATATGGATCTTTGTTGGCAAAGTGAAGTCTCTGCTTTTTAATATGTTGTCTGGATTCATCATAACTTTTCTTCCAGGGATCACACGTCTTTGAATTGCATGGCTACAGTCACTGTCTGCCGTGATTTTGGAGCCCAAGGGAAAAAAAAGTCTGTCACAGTTTCCATTGTTTCCCCATCTATTTGCCATGAAGTGATAGGACCTGATGCCATGATCTCAGTTTTCTGAATGTTGAGTTTTAAGCCAGTTTTTTCAGTCTCCTCTTTCACCTTCATCAGGAGGCTCTTTAGCTCCTCCTTGTTTTATGCCATAAGGGTGGTGTCATCTGCATATCTGAGGTTATTGATATTTCTCCCAGCAATCTTGATTCCAGCTTGTGCTTCATCCAGTCTGACATTTCACATGATGTACTCTGTACATACGTTAAATAAGGAGGATGACAATTTACAGCCTTGAGTTACTCCTTTCCCAGTTTGGAACCAGTCTGTTGTTCCATGTCCAGTTCTAACTGTTGCTTTTTGACCTGCATACAGACTTCTCAGGAGGCAGATCAGGTGGTCTGGTATTCCCATCTCTTGAAGAATTTTCCACAATTTGTCATGATGCACACAGTCAAAGGCTTTGGTGTAGTCAATAAAGCAAAAGTAGGTGTTTTTCTGGAACTCTTGCTTTTTCCTATGATCCAATGGATGTTGGCAATTTTTCTCTGGTTCCTCTGCCTTTTCTAAATCCAGCTTGCATATCTGAAAGCCCTCAGTTCACACACTGTTGAAGCCTAGCTTGAAGGATTTTGAGCATGACTTGCCAGCGTGTGAGATGAGTATAACTGTGTGGTAGTGTGAACATTCTTTGGCATTTCCTTTCTTTGGGATTGGAATGAAAACTGACCTTTTCCAGTCCTGTGGCCACTGCTGAGTTTTCCAGATTTGCTGGCATATTAACTGGAGCACTTTCACAGCATCATCTTTTAGGAATTAAAATAGCTCAACTGGAATTCCATCACCTCCACTAGCTTTGTTTATAATAATACTTCCCAAGGCCCTCTTGACTTCACACTCCAGGATGTTTGGCTCTAGGTGAATGATCACAACATTGTGATTATCTGGATCACTAAGACCTTTTTTGTATAGTTCTGTATATTCTTGCCACTTAATATCTGCTCCTTCTGTTAGGTCCATACCATTTCTGTCCTTTATTGTGCTCATCTTTGCATGCCATGTTCCCTTGGTATCTCTAACTTTCTTGAGGAGATTGCTAGTCCTTCCCATTCTATTGTTTCTTTCTATTCCTTTGCATTGATCACTAAAGAAGGCTTTCTTATCTCTCCTTGCTATTCTTTGGAACTCTGCATTCAGATGGGTATATCTTTCTTTTTTTCTCCTTTGCCTTTTGCTTCTCCTCTTTTTTTTTTTTTTTTTTTTTTTTGCTTCTCTTCTTTACTCTGCTGTTTGTAAGGCTTCCTCAGACAACCGTTTTGCCTTTTACATTTTTTTTTCTTGGGGATGGTTTTGGTCACTGTCTCCTGTACAGTGTTACAAACCTCTGTCTATAGTTCTTCAGGTACTTGGTCTATCAAATCTAATCCCTTGAATCTACTTTTCACTTCCACTGTATAATCATAAGGGATTTGATTTAAGTCATACCTGAATGGCCTAGTGGTTTTCCCTACTTTCTTCAATTTAAGTCTGAATTTTGCAATAAGGAGCTCATGATCTGAGCCACAGTCAGCTCCAGGTATTATTTTTGCTGAATCTATAGAGCTTTTCCATCTTCGATTGTAATCATTCAGTAGACTTTTATTTTGTTTTAAGGACTAAGAAATTACAGGGAATAATAGGCAGTTGCCTAGAACCTTCACAGTGACTATGGTAGCCTGAGTCATCCTTCCCAGTGTTGGTGACAACTGAAAATTTTCAATTCAAATACACTTTTCTGCAAACTCATTAGCACCTCATTTGGTAATCTTGAGCATTTCGTGGCTTCAGTTACAACATATATATTTTGACAACTCTCAATGTATAATTCTTCACCTCACTGGATTTCAAACTTGTGTATCCAACTGCTTCCTATTAATAGATATCTCCTGACATCTCAAACTCAACAGATCCAAAGCTGCATTTATTATCACACTTGTAGACCTAGTTTTTCCTCTCATCTGCTCAATTTCAGATGGAAGGTGAGGGCCAGTGTTGATTCAGTTGAATGATTGCTCAGACTGGTACTCATTTCTTCACAAATCCATTAAAAACTAGAAAGGATGATTTTATGAAATAGAGAAGAGACATTCTTCATTCAAGTATAACTAAAAAGCCATGCTTTCTTTTAGAATATTCAACAAGCTAGTTCAAGAGAGGGCTACTTAAAATTGTGTCACTATCTTCCCAGCCACTAAAGCCAGGAACCTGAAGGCCACTCCAGATTTCTTCTCTCCTCTATCTTGTTCCCTTGGCTTTGTTTTCAGTAACACCTCACCTTATTTTTGCTTTTTCAATCTACAAAAACATCTCCAAATACATCTTGGGTTTCTCATTCCCTCCCTTAACTTCCCAACTTCAACTGTTTTTCTTTTCACTCTTAGAATATTTCAACTGCTTCCAAGCTAATCTTCCTACCTCTGGCTTTGGGCTTTACCTTCACCATACGGTTGACTGTTAACCTACTTGAAATACAAATGATCAATACTATCCTTGATCAACTGGCCTGAATGGTTCCTCATTTAACTCACAGTGTAAGCTAAGTGCCCTGTGTGCCCCTGCTCTAACCAATCCAACTTCCTTTATAGCCTCTCTTGACTTTACCCTTTGTTTCAGTAATCCTGAAATTTATTTATTTTTTTGCTGTTGGTACTTTTTTTTTTTTTTTTTCCTTTTTGAGGCACACTCTTTGATGACTTTGTAATTTGCTTGTGACTCTAATGGTCTCTCTACATAACTCCTACTCATCCTTCAAAGATTATCTCAGGTGGGCCCTCTTCAAGAAACCCTTCCTGCCTCAGTCAGCCTGCTCTGGATAAGAGCTCCTCTAAATCCCATGAATTCCTGGTACATATCATAATCCAGCTATTTACTGCACTGTATTGACAAGACACTCTCTCCTACCAGTTTGGTGGTAAATGTCCCCAAATAAAGGCTTTTTTGGTCTTATATCCCTAGCACTATATTTGAGTCATCAACAATAAATAATCAGTAACTGATGATGAGGAAAATGTATACTGTAGATGTGTACACAGAGGTGAACCAGAGGTTCTCAACACTGACTGTAAATATGACTCTTTAAAAAATACAGGGACCAATGACCCACCCCTGACCATTGAAGTCAGAAACTGTGAGGAGGGTGGCAGGGTTGGGATGAGGATTGCCACTTTGACATTTAAAACTTAACTAATAATGTGTGAGACTGAGAGCCAGTTGGTTGGATGATCACTGGGCAAGGATTTGGAAATCCCAGTGGCTCAGCAGGTACAGAATCTGCCTGTAATTCCAGAGTTGCAGGAGACACAGGTTCAATCCCTGGGTCAGGAAGATTGCCTGGAGGAGGAAATGGCAACCCACTCTAGTATTCTTGCCTGAAAAATTCCATGCACAGAGGAGCCCTCAGTCCAAAGGGTCACAAAGAGTAGGACATGACTGAGCAACCACATGCATGTTAGAGACAGATGGAAGTGTTAATATTTGAGGCACCTTTCATCCATGAAATTCCATGAGATGATTACTGGAAATATGCTTATTACTGGTGAATAGTCTCAAAATATACCCTGCACAACAGAAAGGTTATTTTGTTTTTCACCCAGATAACTTAGTTGACCAGCCAGGGATGACTGAATCATTCCACAACCTTAATGCTTTTGAAAGAACATGCACCAGAAATATACATGTATTTGTTTAAAATAATGTAAGAAAAGAGTGCAGAAAAAGAAGAGTGGGTTTTAAATGCTTTATATATTTATGTCATGATATTAAGGAAAGAAGTCTCAAATCTAAATACTTCCTGGTACATGCAAAAGGCCATATTCAAACCTCATTCCTTTCTTGTTTATGGTGATGATAATGATGGGCAATATATTTTCTCTCTTTTATAATATCTATGTCTACTGTAACAGAGAAGCTATGCCACATGTTGGTTTTAGAAGCTTTTATAATTTATGCGATTTGCAATAAGTTCTATGTGGAATAAGACAGAGCAGTTTGGGACATCAGTATTTGTAGGAGGACTGAGTGACTCTAGTTAATAATTTTCCCATTAAGAGTACTTTCTAAGAAAACAGTTAAGTTTTGAAAAGAAACATCAAAACAGTAAAAAAAAAAAAAAAAAAGAAGGGGGGGAGGAACTCCTTTTAAAATGATCATTTAAATGTTAGAAAAATACCCTAAAGTCTTACAATCTCAAAAGTCATATTCAAACTCTCAATCTGTTTGCTTAAAAAAAAGTTTAATGAACTGCAAAATAAATACACTTCCATTAAATATTAAATAAATTATTTACAACTTGAAAAAATACTTTTTATCTCCATGCATCTTTATGTACAGAAATAAGACTTAGAAATAAGTGACAATTGAAAGTTTAAAACCATCAGAACGAAAAGGTTCTGTTTTCTTAGGATTCGCTGAAAAGAGGAACCAACGTATCACTTGCAGTTGTGACTTTGCAGTGACTCCGATCTGATACCCTGTTGGGAAATAAAATGAACTGTTAAAGACAGCTCAATTCCAACATAGCTTTGAGATAAGGTCAAAGAATAATCATCTATCAGAATTTCTGCCAATTTTCTTTTTTTTCTAGGATGTCTTGTGGAAAGCACTAAAAGCTTTTTAGAGACAAACTAGCCCTTCTGACTTGAATCTGTCTTTCACATCTGCTTTGGTTATATGCTTACTTGGGTAGAAGACTGTATATGTTCAAACCTGTTTCATCAAATTCTGTTTATTAAAACTGCAACACTGAGAATAGTGATGAGAAATAGTCTTCCTAACCAATCTATGAAGCGGACATAATTAAAAACAAAGATTAAGTGGCTCAGTATATTTATGATATACAGTTAATTTAGGATAATTAGTACCAAGGGCATAATAATAGTAGCTACCAGTTAATAGGCAGCCGCAATGTGCCAACACAGCGTATTCCTTTTCCTAAAGTCATTCTGGACCTCCTTTGAGAAATTTCAATTGCACTAAACAACCAAAAATAAACTCTTATTCATGCTGGTGACTTTAGCTTCAGAACATTAAGCCAATTCATTAATAACTTTTGATGAATAAGTATTGAGTATTGCATTGGCATGGATAATTATCTATTTCATGACTTACTGAGCTAATTCTGTAATAGGCTCAGAACATAATGCCTGTACTTAACCAATGCTAAAGATAGTGTTCTCCAAGCATCTGGAATGTTAATAAAAAATGGAATGCATAGAAATATGCATATTTAGCAAGTATCTCAAGTAATTCTTAAAGCAATTGAAGGCAGAAAATAATATTGGGCTGGCCAAAAAGTGCATTCGAGTTTTTCTGTAAGATTGTAAGGAAAAATCCTAACATACTTTTTGGCCAACCCAATAACTTAAGGATGTTGACCTCTTTCCAAAATGTCTGAGGAAATGGAGTTCCTTCTTTTGACTGACATTAAGAGTCTCCTTGATCTCCTTGCCTCCCCTCTTCCTCTGGAAGTTTGTTTCATCAGCTGTTGACTTTAGTTATCAATGAAACATCCCTCTCCATATTTTCTCCATACAACATGCTCAGCTCTCTCTCTTTACAAAATTAAAAAAATATATATAAGAACTGCAATTTGTACACTAACCAAGTTCCTCTCAAGTGTGAGTCCCCTCCATTCCTACTTCTTTGCTGTGTAAGGATATCCCACTGATGTTTCTACTTCCTCACATTTGTAATGCAGGTGCCCTAACGTTGGCTCTCCACCATGTGAGCTCAGCCTATCAGTTTAACCTTATCTTCTCCAACACCATTTGAACTAGATCATCTTTCAAACCTTTCTAAAATAATCTAGCCCATCTCTCACTATCGATCTTCCTTTCCACTTATAATCACTTGTCCCACTCTCGTCAGTTCTTTGAGGCTCACTTCCAATGCCATCCTCCATCGCATCTTTTTCTGTTCCCTAAATGCAGCCCACTGGATTCTCTCTCTCCTTCACTGGAAACTCTTCATATTCCATTAGTTCCTTTTTTATGACATATATTTTACTCCCCCTGATATTCTTGTTTCTTGCATTTTTTTCTATCTTCAAAACACTAAGCTCTTTGAGAACAGAATTTGTGTCTCCTTCATTTTTCTACCCCTTAGAATAGTAAGGACATGCTCCATTCTCAGTATGGAACTGCAATTCAAGCTGAAAGAATAACACTTTTGTGTAGCCAATGTTCATAGTGTACTATTAAGAAAACGTGCTTTTCTCATTTTCCTTCAGATAATAGACGTTATATTTTTTAGATTGTAAAATATTATTTAAAGATAGCTTTTAAAACTCAAACCTGCAATAATACCTTCAGTTATGCTACAGTATGTGCATTTCCATTTTCTTGTCGAAGTTTCTTTCGTTCTTCAGCGACACCTTCATATCCCCTGAGGTATCGTCTTCGAAGCCTTCAGAGAACAAGATATTCTACTGTCATCAAAGTTCTATTCATGTATATATTGACTGGGGTTTCACAAGCACAGAGAATTTCTTTCATGAGTCCTTATGGACCACTATACACTTACGGAACCACTCCACCAAACCCAAAACTAAACCCAGCTAAAAAGTATCACCAATGTTCTTTTGAGGGAATCTTTATGTTGACTTTATATAACCATATTCCCAAAGTACTGAGATTTAAACAAATGTCCATTGGGGTGCAAACTTTTAGAAGGCATGAAACACATCCATATTTTCCCCCAAAACAGCACAATTTCAGGTACAACTGGAAGAAGATAGTGTAGCTTTACCACAGAAGGGCCTTATGCTTGCACAAACTAATGTAAATGCTTGTTGTTTTTTTTTTAAACAGGCTTAAAAACAAATTGATTTTATTTCTAAATATAATAAATATTTCTAATTTTATTTATTGCTACCTGATACCAAAAAACTCAATGGTCTGAAATGTTTTAGTGTTGTTCAAGCAATTCAATTTTTATTGGCTTTTTAATCAACTAAATGTTATTATTAAAATCTTAAGAACTTTTGTTGTGATGTTTGGGAAAAAACTGATTTGAATTTTGAAAAAGTAGCAACTGTGTCTTAGGCTGGTATTTGCCATGTGTTTCAAATACAGGGAAGAATACAAGAGAAAAGGAAAACATACCAAAGTTTTTCCATACTTTTCCAAAGGATTATTAAATATTTCAATTTGAATAATTATGAGTTTTTGAATAATTCTTTCAAAACATCTTCCCTAACTGGCAGTTTCTTCTTCTGTAATTCTGTGTCAAATAATAATGGTGTCTGAGTGTATTTTTCCTAAACACACTTGCATATCATATCGGGCTTGAGGTACCAACAGACCGAAATAATTTCTCGGATGTGCAAAACAAATTTAAACCACACATCAAACTTGACGTGCATCATAAAATTGTGTTTTACCTGGCATTTTATCATTAGCTGATCTGAATTTAAAATAATAGTAAACAATGCCAGAAGATAACCCCTTGTTTCCTGAATGGCAAGAGTAGTAGATCATGTATACAATCCAGTTGTTAAAAGTAATTTACCAAGACCTAAAATTAGAATAATGAGTCTTGCTTTTCCCAAGCTCCAGTAGCACATGAGTCATTACAGAGCCATTCACACCCTCACCCAAGCTCCTTAATCTACTGACTTTTGTTTGACAGACAATGCCATTTTTACATACCCACCAGTGGCTACTACCTAGGACAGTCTAGTTCTAACATTCATTGGTCATGAAGTGAAGTAAGTGATCTGTTATTATGAGCACAGGGAAGATACTGCTAGAATGAAACAGTAATAGAATTGTCCCTGCTTCCTACGCCATGCCATATGGAGGAAATGTTTTTTTTTTTTTTTTTTTTTTTTTAGTAATTGAATTCCCATACTGCATTTGACAATAACAAAATAGGCATAAGCTCTAAAAAGTCAGTACCATGCTATCAAATTCCTAACTCAGAATTTTGCATTCTGACAGAAGCAGAAGACATATCTTTTCTCGGCTCCTGGTTTGAAGCTCTTTGTGAATTTTTAGTATCAAAGTAATGTCTCTGACAACCTAGGTCTTAATTAGCTTCTGGGAAGCTTGCTTACGCTTAATATACTAATAGAAGTTATCAGCAATCTGAGATTCGGAAATAGTCATGAGTAGACATATAACATGAAACTAAACCATCAATGTTTAAGTTCAAGAAAAGGGGTTCATATATTAAGTGTCAGTGGTGGTCAAAGGAATACATTTAACCATATTCTGTGAACTGGCAATAAAGTGTAAAGATATGGCCAAATATCACGTACCACTAATAGAATAACTCACATAAAATATGATACCATATTAAGATAAAAATGCTGAAAAAAAAATCAACCTGGCATTACTTTATTAGGGATTTTAAAGACATGCCTTACTTACAGGATTGTAATAACAACAGCAATAGTTGTGAAGGTCATGGCAGAGACGAAAGCAGCTATAGCTGCTAAAGCAATCTTTGATAAATCGCTGTCGACCAGACTCTGAGTTTTCATGGACTTTTCCCCACATCGTTCACCAAAGTACTCTGTATAACATCTGCAAACCCACATTTTAAAATTATAATCACTGAAAAGATTCCAATAAATTTTATGTTCACTTTCCAGATCACAAACCACCGTTAATTCTAGCATTCAAAAAATCAGTCCAGACATTTATTAGTATTTCAAAATGATGAGATGTAGAATGCATTCGAGCCTAAGGTCTATTAGTATAAGAACAAGTTGAGATTAGTCTGGGTGTGATATTTCAGGAAGACACGCCTTTTCATTCTTTGTACTCCTTGTATGACCAACTGATGAATTCAGTGGCTAGTTATGCAGCTAACACATTCCACTACCATTTAACGTGCTAGCAGCTTTTAGGGGGAAGGAAGCAAGAACAACATTAAGTGAAAACTACTTTAGTTCCTTTTTTTATCAAGAGGTTTTGTAAAATACATATTGCAAAATGATGGTTTCCACCAGGGTTCAGCAAACTATGGCCCACGGGTCAAATCCGGCCACTTGCTAGGTCTTTTATAGCATGTAAGCCGAGAAATGTTTTTGTTTTTTTTCCACAGGTTTAAATGGCCATGTTTTAATTGGTTATATGATAACCATACATAATCTTGACCCACAACACCCAAAATATTTCATATCTGCTTCGTTAAGGAAGTTTGCCAACTCTTGGTTTATACATTGAAAAAAAGCAAATGGTTTTCTGCAACTAGGGGTTTCAGACACAGTGTTAGAAATATAGAATTCCACATGATTTAGGGTAACTTACTGGCATGATACTGTTTCCAGTTGCTCTAAAAATGTGCATTTTCCATGAATGCAGAAATTTTGAAATTCTGTGTCACACAGATTTTTCTTCTTTCTGTTTCTTCTATTTTTCCCATTTTTGCCTCCCTTTTTCTTTCTCTTGGGTTTATCTGAAGTCTTTTCACTTTCTGTTCTGTTTGTCTTAGGCTTAACTACCTGTTCAACTAAAAAAATAAAACGGAAAAGAAAAGATTTATTAACAGCAGTCTCTCTTTATGTGGAAGACCATTTGGAAGACGTGAGAGAAAAATGTCCTAGCAATGAAAGTTCACAGGGATAACAGCCGTATCGGTCTCATTTTTTAATATAACTCATATACAATAATCGAACAAAGACAATATCTGTATTATGTGGCATTTAGAATTTGAACACATTTGTTATTTTATTAGCTTAAAAACATATTTTGATTTATTTGTGTCAGTATTATTATTACTGATAACAGGAATAATAGGAGTTACTTGTCTAGGAAAATCCATGAAATATTTTAAACATTTGTTTCTACTTCTAATACATACCAGGTTCTTGGTAACAAGCATTAATTTAATCAAACCCAAATCACAGTTGAATGTATTGTTACTATCCATATGATACAGATGAGAAAAAGTGGAGTCGAGCAAAGACAAGTAAATTGTACTAAGACAGTAGCTAGAAAATGGCAGTGCTGGGATGTTAAAGCCTATTAATACTCGATTATATTCTGTTTTCTCTTGGAAAAGCTTAGTTCCATTAATTAAAGTGGGGTTTGAGTATATTTGATGATTTTTTTTTACTCATATCAGTCTTGTGCTATCATAGTTGGGAATTGGTGTGTATTACCTGAGGTGAAGAAAACTGAGAATTATACAGTAGAGTGAACTTTCTTCAACTTCCTGATTACAACAGGTTATAATTAATTGATACCTTCTGGGGGCTAATTTCTGTGATCAATCTATTTGAAAAATAGGAGTCCAGAAATATTTGTACTTGATGCTTCATGGGTTCATCCTAGCTCTTCAGAGTCACAGAAACCTTTGTTCAGTGTCATAGCTATGCAGGGTATAGTTTACTCACACATTAAATATAGGAAGGAGGAGTTTCTATGTTAGAGCTGTGAATTTCATCTTACTAATCTCTGCATAGGTTTATCTGAGCAAGTATTTAGTGAGCCCAGAGAAAAGAGTCATAAAGTCATAATAAAGTTAGTCATAATGGTTCTGCAGTGCCCAGTAAACAGAGAACTCCAGAAACATAAGGGAGGGTAGCAAAGCTGGAGCCCTGTGATCAAGGTAATGAAAAATTAAATACTTTGAGTATTTTAGCAGTTATTATATCAATATTAATAATAGTCAAACTAGGAGCAACGTTTAATAGGTGGCTATGCAATTTTTGTGTTGAAACTTCCCTCTGAAGATAAGAAAAGTACCCCAAATTAGAACAGTTCCTCTAACAGAAACATTTTAAATCGATATTACAGCACTTTATCAGATACATTACACATTTTAAACAGAGACAGTCACTATGCTGAAGTGCTACAATATACATTATCTTCATGGCTCAATTTTCACTGTATTTTACAGTGCATTCTAATTTTGGCCCCTAGCCATTTTCATTCATCACCATCAATTCATTTGGTCTTACGAAATGCTAACTTGAAACATCTTTAAGAGAAAAATTTCTATAGTCTTAATGGTCTCATCTCATCCCCCTCCCAAAATAAGAATTAGAGATGGACCCCTTTCCCACGTTATGCAAAAGCACATAAAGGAGGTGTGGAGCAAGGGAGGAAAATGGAGTATTTGATAAAACTTTTCCCACCTGCCATTGTCTTCATGTTATCACTTGCTATTCCTTCACCAGTTCTGGGAGCTAGACAGAGGGGAGGAGTCAGGGAAACTAAGATCAGGAAAGAAGACGCTTTAAACCCTGCCTTCATAATGGATGCTCCTAGGATATTTAGATCTGATTTACTGATGACCTCGTCTGCCCTCAAACTCCAAAGTAATATGAGAGTAATGAACAATAGTGACCTCTTACCCTGGTACCCTCATTTTAAGTAAATGCTCTTTTTGAAAAATCAGATAATAGCAGAAGAGAAGAAATTGTAGGTCACTATTATTTAACTGACAAATGAGATTTGGGGTTAAACAGAGATGTTAGTGATATAAAATCCATGCATATTTGTTCTTTAATATTTCCAGAAAGTGATATTACTATTATTATTACCAATCTCGCAACACAATACACAGTGGCTAAGATTCAATCATTCTTTTCCCATTACATCTTTCTGTTCCCTTACCTGGGTCTCCTGCACTGCAGGCAGATTCTTCACCAACTGAGCTATGAGCGAAGCCCTATTTGAGTCCAACTGCAGTTATTTAGAGAAAAATGGTGGTAGGGAGTGGCTATAAAAGCTGAGATATAAAGCATATGGGATTGGTTGATGTCTATATTGGTTTCTCACACGGGGGAGTGGTCATGTGGCAGAGTATCTGAAATCCAACAGATTGGAGTTTCTCATCTGGCTGTGGAACTTTGGGCAAAATGCTTAAACTTCTTAAGCTTCAGTTATCACATCTGTAAAATGATAACAATTCCTACCTCATAAAGTTGTGAAGATTAGACTTACCAGACATGAAACGTTTGTTAGAGCTCCAGACACAAAGGTTGTGCCCACTAAAAGCTCTATTTGAGTTTCCAGCTTAACTAGCGGGATGCACAACAGTCATACACATAAGAAAGCCACTGGAAGATCCTGGAGAGGCTTTTCTTTTGAAGCAGCTTTGCTCATACAAACCACATATCTTATAGGCTATACTGTCATCTTATCCTCTACTTACCTCTGACTGAATCATCTACAATATAGCCAGATATCTGTGGTTCATTATCATACTCTTCTGAATAGTCATAGTCGATCCCCGAGAACAGTTCGCCACCAGGAGGCGTTTCACTTGCAGAGGAAATCTCACTTTTTGAGGTCACCTCAAATCTGTCGGCACTGTGGTCCCCAGAAAATGGTTCCCCTTTTCCAGGGTAGGTGTCATTGACGTCTAATCCAGCAGTATAATGGGCTATGGGAGCGAGAATAAGAGGAGAAAAGAAAAAGTAAAGCAGGGTGACTGTTCTCTCCAGTCAATTCTGTTCGGGAGGAATGTTTATCTTCAAAGCAGTGACTGCACATGTGTTGTTGTTTGTGATTGAGTCACTTATGAAAGCTGCTTCGTACTCTGCCGACAAGGAAACTCAGCTGTCCCAATTACAGAGCTTCTTTCATTTAGGTTTTCTTTTCCACAGATAATCTACATTAATTTCCACATCAAAAACCCGCCAAATAGGCAAATTAATGTAAAATAATTATTTAACATTTAATATAATTATTTAAGGGGCAACATCTAAATATGACCATAACTTCATATATAGAATAGAATGTTACCTGTTCCATTTTAATAAACAGATTCTAGAGATCAATCCAGTATCTTCTTAACACATGCTTACCTTTTAAAAAACAGTATGCGTATCAAATGTAAAAAGTAATATGAATAGTAGTTGTTAATAAATTTTCTTACTGTCATTGTTTCTTATTATTGCTCTCACTTAGAGAAGAAACTAGGGACTAGGTAGGACTTGGGGGCCAGTTTCAAGCCCCTGCTTTATCCTTTGTTGTTTAGCGGCTAAATCATGTAGGACTATGTTGCGACCCCGTGGACTGCCAGGCTCCTCTGTTCACGGGATTTCCCAGGCAACAATACTGAAGTGGGTTATCCTTTCCTTCTCCAGGGGATCTTCCCAAAGTAGGGCTCGAACCCGCGTCTCCTGCTTGGCAGGCGGATTCTTTAGGTCTCAAAACAGTGTCAGAGTGGTGCTTTTAAGTGGAACTTCTCCCTGGGACGATGCCAGGCCCTCTAGAATGGTCAAAAGAAAATCACTTGACAGAGGAGACGGAGAATTTAGGTAGGAGGCAGAACTCCTAGGTCTGGGACTTAACTACTCTTCTCCAAGATCTCGGGAAATCACTTTACCGCTCTGGACCTCTGTTTCTTTATCTGTCAAAGGAAGGGTCTGGATCACAGGATCTCTAAGCTCTCCCTCCTCTGGACTAAAGTGAGAGTACAAAGATTCTCAGGCACCCTCCTGCGGGCCTGGAACCTCTAAGACACCCGGCCTCTTCTCTACCTCCATAGGAGGGGCCGGTATGTGGATTACCTCCCACCGGACCGGGGGACACCCGGGGTTGGCGGGGGGAGGGGGGGGGGGTGCGGTTGGAGAAGCATCAGCAAAATCCAAGGGGCGACCGGTTTGGCCGCGGCGGGAGAAGCTCCGGGCAGCTCAGAGCCGGGATGTCCTCACCTGAGCCGAAGATGAGGAGGGACAGCACCGCCGGCGCCAGCGGCAGCAGCGGGGCTCTCATTGGTCTCTCGGAGCGGCGGCGTCGCGGTCTCTGGGGCAACTCGGCCGGGAGCTGCGGGCGGGAAGAGGCGGTGGTGGCCGAGAGCTGGGACGCGGGGGGCCGCGTGGCCGAGCTCGCAGGCCCGGCCAGCCTGGGGCGCTGGAGGCAGCTCCTGGAGCTCGCCTCGGGATCCCTGGGCGCGGGCTCCCTGGGCTCAGGCTCGGGCGCCAGGTGTGCGAACATTCCGGAGGTGCTGCGCGCACCTGCCGCTTTATAGGCCGGGCGGGCCCCGGGCATCGCCCGTGACGTCACTCCGCCGCGGAGGGTGGAGGCGGGCGGCCTCCCGGGAAGAGGTTACTACCCCAAAACCACACACGGATGCCAGGCGCCCCACCTCCCGGGAGCGCAGAGAGCCGCTGGAAGGAAGTGAAAATTAGACTTCTTGCTCCAAGCCGGAAAAAAAAAAAAAATTACCAGATCCATACAAGGGACGGGAGTGGAGTTTGGGAGCTAGGAGCTGACATTCAAAAGTCCCGAACTTTCAACCTATCTGAAAATCCTAATATACTTTGGTTGATCGTAATGTTACCACAGACAGGAATTAACTAGAAAAAAAAATCCATTTTAAAATGTTAAAGTACCTTAAGATCAGGAGTGACAACAATGGCCCGATGTCTTTAACAATAACTGTCATAATATGACTACAGAGCCCACCTCCTATGACAAGCTGCTTTATTTACCTTATCTCACTCGGGGGCCCTTCCCCACCCACTACTGTGATGTGGTCAGAATTTCCAACCACCTCCTGTCCAATTTCTTTTTGCGGCCCAGGACCCGTCCTTGTCAAAGTTATTATTTATTGATTTTTTTTTTTTTTGGCAGAACAATACACTAAAAATATTACCAATACCACCTCACTCAAAACCTAGGGAGGTCTAAGTATCATTTTCCCTGTTTTACAAGAGGGACAAATGTCAGCTTTACAAGGCAGGGAGGACTTCACACAGCTGGTCATGGCAGGAGCCAGATAGATTCATCTTCAACCTCATCTCACTCTTAAACTCTCTTTCCACTCCGATAAAGGGATTTAGACTAAACTTCTCTTTGAAAAGAGAATTTCTACCGGAGAATAATATTTAACCTAAAGGAATAATCTCTGCTGATAGCATATTGGCATTGGATGAAGAGTGGTGGCCAAGATTTTGCTTCTGGAATCCCAAGACAGAATGGGCCAGCTTTGAGAGTCCATTTAGAACCTAGCAGGGCATTTTAATCATGACAAGTAGCTAAAGTGAAGAGAGAGGGAAAGAGTTGATTAATTTGACTAACTTCAATGTGGCGGCAACTCCAGAACTTGATTTTTCATGACTTGAAGAAGAAAAAAAAGCATTGTTCTAAGTATTTCTTTGTCCGGAAGGTACCTATCTCTTCTGTGACTGTTCCAGTAAAATAGTTCTTTTTAGGAATGTGGGTCACAGTGGCATGTGTCCTGGTTCTGGGAAACTTTTTAAAAGTTGCATATTTTTTAATGACATGTCATAATGATGTAGGCTAAATAGTACCATACATTTAGTAGGATAAAATAAAGAGTCATGACTCATGTCTTTGCTCCTATTGGACATTTGTTGAGAGCATATTTTGTGTATTTCACTTGTTTTCTGTTTTATGCAGGGAGATAATTAAACGATGACCAGTTCGCAGTAGCTCAAGGAGGTAAAAGTCAGATGCAGAGCAAAGTAGTTCTGTTATATCAGATAAGAAGGATTGAGTGCCACGAAAAACCAGGATACAGTTTAGTTTTGTTCTGTGTATCACGGAAAGCATTGTGGAAAGATGGAGAGGTCACTCAATGGTCTTCCCAGAAGCAAGTGTAAATGAAAAGAATACCTGAAGACTAGGTGTGACCGAGAGTGGAAATCAGATGAGAAAGATGACCCTGCCCATTCCAGGGTGAAGCAGGGGCCTGCATGGTCATCTTTTTTGGTGGATGAGGTGACTGTGATTCAGAGAGACTCACATTCTTACCAGCAGATTTCAAAAGATGGTGGAGATTTTGTTTAGCATGCAGATTGTTGCCTAGACTGGTATATCTTTCTGCTCTCATAGGTTTTAATTTTGTTCTAGTCCTTCTCTTCCTCTCTTCTTACTCTTCCTTCTTATTGAAAGTAAAAGTGAAAGTTAAAGTCGCTCAGTCGTGTCTGATTCTTTGCGACCCCATGGACTATACAGTCCATGGAATTCTCCAGGCCAGAATTCTGGAGTGGGTAGCCTTTCCCTTCTCCAGGGGATGTTCCTGAGCCAGGGATCGAACCCAGGTCTCCTGCATTGCAGGTGGATTCTTTATCAGCTGAGCCACCAGGGAAGCCCTTCTTCCTATTGAGGTGTATTCACCTATCATCAAAAGTGTTTCACTTTGAAGTGAAAGTGGGCTCTTTACATTGGAAATTGTTTTGTCTTTTTCCAGTTGGAAATTTAGAGGGTGATAATTTACATTGGGATGGAACATAACATAGCATCATAGGGACTGAGTGCTTAGTATGAACATGAGATTCAAACCAATTGAGTTTTCATATACAAATTCCACCATATAGTAAATTACCTAATATCTGAAAGACTCTGGATTCCTCATCTGAAAATAAGAATAAAGATACCCACATGCTGTTAAGCAGATTAAATAAAATACATAAACAATAACACAGATCCTGCTTGTAGTGAATACACAATAAATTAATAAACTTGACTGTTATTAAATATCATTAATCTTAACATTGTGATAGTTACATTATATTAATCATACTGAAGAACTAAGTGACCCTTAGAAATGTAGCTACTCACAGAGTAAGTGATCAGTAACCTCCTCCAGTGTTTTCAAGTCATGAACTTTGTACCCACTTCACATTAAGATTAAGCATTTTGACATTATAGTGCATCACAGGATATCATGGAGTGTCATAATAGTTGCATCACAAAGGCAGCACCCCTGATGACTCATGGCATTCAGGAATATATGCTTGAGAAGGAAACCAACCCCATGGAAGTGTGGGATTCTTTACATTCTGATTGCTAAGTTGAGACCAGGAGGAGCAATTTCAAAAAACTCAAGTAAAGAAGCAACTCTTTTTATCCTAATAAACTGATGATTCCCTCATTGGTTTGATATTAAAGGTAGCCCCAAAGGCAAATGTTCCTAGCCAGTCACACACTCTTTTGGTTCCTAGTATCTAGAGCCTGATGATATTTTATATGTAGAGTGGAAAGCAACTCACTTTGACTCTGCTAAAAGATACTCTATAGAACCCACAGTAGAATTAGTTTTTGTTCATATAGTTGATCTTGAAATTTTACAAATAGTGTCAGGGTCTGAGTAAATATTGCATCATGGTCATTTTTATGAGTCAACACATGAACTCCCAAACTAAAATTAAGAAATTCTCTAAAATACTTCCTTTTCTGGTAAGCGGCCTGAGCTGACCCTTAAAAATGGTGCGCTATTCACTCAACCCAGAAAACCCCACAAAATCATGCAAATCAAGAGGTTCAAATCTTCGTGTTCACTTTAAGAACACTCGTGAGACTGCCCAGGCCATAAAGGGTATGCATATCCGAAAAGCCACCAAGTATCTGAAGGATGTCACTTTAAAGAAGCAATGTGTGCCATTCCGTCGTTACAATGGTGGAGTTGGTAGGTGTGCACAGGCCAAACAGTGGGGCTGGACGCAGGGTCGGTGGCCCAAAAAGAGTGCTGAATTTTTACTACACATGCTCAAAAATGCAGAGAGTAATGCTGAACTTAAGGGCTTAGATGTAGATTCTCTGGTCATTGAGCACATCCAAGTGAACAAAGCCCCCGAGATGCGGCGCAGGACTTACAGAGCTCACGGTCGGATCAACCCCTACATGAGCTCTCCCTGCCACATTGAGATGGTCCTTACCGACAAAGAACAGATTGTTCCTAAACCAGAAGAGGAGGTTGCACAGAAGAAAAAGATATCCCAGAAGAAACTGAAGAAACAAAAACTTATGGCCCGGGAATAAATGCTGCAGAAAATAAATGCAAATAAAAGTAAAAAAAAAAAAAAAGAAATTCTCTAAAATATAAGCAACAGTTCATATAGTATTAACAGATACATTAGCTCCACTTAGATATCTATAATTTTCTACTTTTCATCTTCGAAATATCCACTCTAAAGAGTATGTAATTTCTAGGCCCTTCAAAAAGAGACCTTAAATGAACTTGATCATTTTAATTTGACAGAATGAAATAAAATTTCTTGCTCTTTGTATCCTTCACATGATGACTCTTCCAGAGCAAGGACCAGAAGATGGGACTGAAAGTCATAAATGATTTGATACAGTGGGAACTGAGTAAACACAGTATATAATTACAACATACATTGATATATGTGCAAAAATCAGTCCTCTAGGTAGTTCATTTATTCATCAAGTATATTTTGAGAACTAGATATTGGGTTAGAACTTTAAATTAGTCATAGTGCCCTTATTTTTAAGGTCTTTACATTCTATTAAAGAGAAACACATAGTAACCAAGGAAACAATACACAAAATAAATTTAGTTAGTGAAAAGTGCTAGAAAGAAATAGAAAGTGTGATATAGAGAACTTGAATGGTGGAAGAAGATGATATTAAGAAATGCAAGGTAGCCCCTATTTAAGTAGTTCATCTTTTCTCCCTAGAGGAAACATGGCAGGATAAAATGGGGAGAAGTATCCTGTAGAATGATAATAACAATATGTAAGAGCAGAGAGAGACTTGTGGGCTTCCCAGATGGCGCTAGTGGTAAAGAACCCATCTGCCAATGCGGGAGACCTAAGAGATGCAGGTTCGATCTCTGGGTCAGGAAGACCCTGTGGAGAAGGAAATGGCAGCCCACTCCAGTATTCTTGCCTGGAGAACCCCATGGACAGAGGAGCCTGGAAGGCTATAGTCCATGGGGTTGCAAAGAGTCGGACACCACTGAAGTGACTTAGCACATACACACACAGAGATGCATGAGACAGGGTACTCAGGGCTGGTGCACTGGGGTGACCCAGAAGGATGGGGTGGGGAGGGTGGTGGGAGGGGGGTTCAGGATGGGGAACACATGTGCACCCATGGAGGATACAAGTCAATGTATGACAAAATTTTTTTAATTTTATTAATTAAAAACAAATTCATAAGCAGTAATTAACAATAGAGACAGGCATATACAAGAAGAATGAGGAATACAGAGACCTTAAATTGGACCTCACAGGTGGACCATTTTAGGACATTGTAGAAGAGTCTATTCCACTAATCACTTCTTAAACACCTTTCTTAGCAGTGCTAGACAAGAGCTGTCTTTAGTTCTTAAGCAAAGGTCAGCTGATCGGAATCATCTGAAAACCTTTACAAAATGTACTCTCCATTTTCCTCTCTTGATTCAGTAAGTCCAATGTGAGTACCTGGCCTGTGTGTTTTTAAAAAAAAACAACTTTCAGGAAAATTCTGGTGTGTGCCTCTGATTAAGAACTACTCCACTAGGGAATACATAGGCAAAAAAATCAAGGTACATTCAGAGAGATTATAAAATGGTGGGGCTGCATATTCATAGAGATGGAAGACTTGTTTGAAACATGAAGGATGGAGAAATGAATTTCAACAGGAAGCATGTAAGTGGAATGAAGACATTTATCTTATATCTAAGAAACTCATCTTACAAATTGATTTAGATACTTTTAGTAATAAATAGGGAACTATTTTAATGTAATAAAATATGTCTGAATATATGAAAAAGAAAAAATCCACTTTGCATATAGTCCTTCAAGACTCCGTTTCTCACAAGAATGGAGTCACATCTACACCAGATTATTATGGGCTCTCACTAACTCAATTCTGAATGTAAGATCAGAAAACTAGACGTCCATAACCATCATCATACACTGAGTTAGGAAGCATGTATAATTTTAGTATGCTGTCACTTCTTTATGAATTTAGGATTTTAGGATAAGATTTGGCATTTTATTATTTCTGAAAAATCTATTGAGGTCAAATGGTCGAAGTACATTAGAGTCCTATAGAAGATTTTTATAGTTTACCCATTTTAGTCAGTAAATAATGATATCCTTAATTCATTATTTCCAAAATTGTGTGTGCTTAATCTTCCTTTAATGCATTTCTACTTTCCTTAGCTTCTTGCATTTTATTTTATAAATTATCATTCCAGTTATCAAAAATTCAATATTGTGTGATGACCACTTTTTCATAGATGTGGAACTCTTGTTGGTATTGTTCAGTCGCTTAGCCATGTCCAACTCTTTGCAGCCCCATGGACTGCAGCACGCCAGGCTTCCCTGTCCTTCACCATCTCCCCGAGTTTGCTTAAACTCACGTTCATTGAGTCAGTGATGTCATCCAGCCATCTTGTCCTCTGTCATCCCTTTCTCCTCCTGCCTTCAAACTTTATTATATCTGATAATAATAAGACCCAGCATCAGGGTCTCAATGAGTTGGCTCTTCATATCAGATGGTCAAAGTATTGGAGCTTCAGCTTCAGCATCCATCCTTCCAATGAATATTCAGGGTTGATTTCCTTTAGGATTGACTGTTACTTGCCTTCTTTTACTTAAAAATTGACAGCATATGCATACATTTAGTAATTCAATGGCAATATTATTAATGATACATATTTGATGTTTCTATTATCACTTTAGATAGTCTCCCGCTTCCCTGGTGGCTCAGAGGTTAAAGTGTCTGCCTGCAATGCAGGAGACCCAGGTTCAATTCCTGGGTTGGGAAGATCCCCTGGAGAAGAAAATGGCAACCCACTCCAGTATTCTTGCCTGGAGAATCCCATGGACAGAGAAGCCTGGTGGGTTACAGTCCATGGGGTCTCAAAGAGTCGGACATGACTGAGCGACTTCACTTACTAACTAAGCATTCATGCATTTTTAGCAAAGCTAGGTTATATTACATATAGATTTTGTTGTGTGTTCCCATGATCACAACAGGCTTTTTTTCCCTGAGTTCAGTAAGAATAGCAGTTTTTAAAGATCATAAGTGAAGAAAAGACTATTTCGCTGAATAGACCACTCATGTACAGTCTGTCCTAGGCAGAGACAGATTAAACCACAAATAAAATGACCTTTGTATGTCATACTTCCTAAAGCTTTCTGAATGTATGCCCTGAAATTATGTGACCAGAATAAGAAGAAGGCAATATGGAAAAATACATACACACGTGGACTTCATGGATAAAGAAGAATTGAAAAGATAGCCATACATTTTATAAACATTAAGTGCATTTTTAGTAAGCTTCCTGAAATCAATATTTTCATCCTAAACCTGGATTTTGGGCGTCCCAGGTGGCGCTAGTGGTAAAGAATCCTCCTGCCAAAGCACGTGAAGCAATAGAAGTGGCTTTGATCCCTGGGCAGGGAAGATTCCCTGGAGCAGCAAATGGCACCCATCTCCAGTATTTTGGCCTGGAAAATTCCAGGGACAGAGGAGCTTGGTGGCTACAGTCCGTGGGACTGCAGAGGGTTGGACACAACTGAGCACCCCTGGATTGATGTGCTCCCAGATGATTTTGCCATCTGCAGAGGATATAAGACTATTTCACTCCTAGGTTTCTTTTCTTCCACAGAAACTATAAAAATCATTCCTTTTGGTCACTTCTTAGGGTAGCAGACTTTCCAAGAAGATACTTTTAATTTGCTAGACAATTTTGAGATCCTCAAGCACTATCTCGTGTGACTGTAGAAAATATATTTGACTTTTCAACAGTACAACTGTCCTGAGCAAAAGTTAATAGTGGGGGAATGTTACTTACATGATAGCAAAAATTTTTGAAGAATTTTTTTAAGAAATATAAATGTGATCAAGTGTTTCCATCTTAAAAATAGTATTTACTAAAATTCTTACATTTATTGAAATAGGAAAAAAAAAAACAAGACTTTGAAGATATATTTTGCCTAAAATTGCTTATTTGAAGAAACCCATTTAGTCTGCACTTTTAAAAGTTACTTTAACTGCCAGATAGTTATGGATATAATAACTTAAAAAAAATTAACTATATTTTGTTTCTCAGTTTTCCTAATTTGGAGATTTGAAAATATGTCTATACATGTTTATAAAATTTGCTTCATTTTTTTTCCTTACAAATTGCAATCTGCACAAAGTGATTACTGTAATGGTATTGTAATGGTAATGGTAATGATAATGTAATATAATGTACGGGGAAAAACTAAACAAGTATTGTGGCTTTATTTCTGCATTCATAGATTTTGGGAGGTAGCACACACACAAAAGGAAAAAGAAAAGAAGAGTGTAAGTCTACATTTTTTAAAAAATCCATTGCTTATAAGAGTAAAACCAAGAAAGTTTTATAGACATATATTAACATTTTTATATAAAACATTAATAAAGCAGTGTGTTCAGTATGAAACTTTTAATAATATATTTACAAATATCTACATACATGTCATATATAAATAGGTACATGTAGATATACCTGAACAGAAACATTCTGAAAGGATATAGAAAGAATGTCAACAATGTTAGTCTGGTTAAGGAATTCATTGCTCTGTATGTTCTAAATATGTGTGCAAGGATCAAATATTACTTCTTTTTTGTTTTCTAAATTAAAAACTCCAATCCAAGGCAAGAGAATGATTTTCCAAGCAAACAGATGTGACATGATTTCTATAATCAGTTATTTTGTTTTCTGCAATTAGGATGTCAGTTTTGAAAGACAATGATCACTGGAGCTGTCTGCTTTTCCCCACTCTTCCTTACCCTTAAACAGTTGCTCCTGCATTTGTTCTGTCCTTTGCTGGGTGATGTCCAGGAGGTGGAGTGAAGAGGTTAAGACTATAAGATCTGAAGTTGAAACTACTGGATTTAAGTACTGTCTTCTTCTTTTTTAAATTTATTTGTGTTCCGTTGAAAGATAATTGTTTTACAATGTTGTGTTGGTTTCTGCCATACGTCAACATAAATCAGCCATAAGTATACATATGTCCCCTCTCTCTTGAATCTGCCTCCCACCTCCCACCCCATCCCACTCCTCTAGGCTGTCACAGAGCATCAAGTTGAGCTCCGTGTATCATAAAGCAAATTCCCACTAGCTAGCTATTGTGCACATGATAATGCATATGTTTCAATGCTATACAGTCTATTTCTTACCAACAAGGGCAAATGATTTAAATGCTTTTGTGGATTTAGCTTTCTGATCTCTAAAAAAGGAGATGACAATAACCACTCCTTAATCATAGGACTGTTGTGACGTTTAAATGTGATAATGCATGTAAGACACTTGGAATGGTATCTGACCTTTCATAATTGCTCAAAGATCTTTTGTAATTTTCTTATGATTAATATTGACACAAATGAAAAAAGTACTGGAAAATCCAATGAAAAAATTTCAATGCCTATTTGTGGATGGGGATAAATAATTAAACATTGTTCTAACTGATTTCATAACTTGAGAACCTCTGCTTACTGTGACAGATAAGCCTTTAAGAATTTGAAACTTTTTTAGAATGATGAAAGCAACATGAGTGAGCCCTGTTATTAAGGTCCTATTGCAAATAGCTTGCACTGCTGACTTCAGACGCGTGACATTTCCAGAGCATTGGATGAATGAATGTGTATGCAGTCGTGTCTGACTCTGTGAGACCCCATGGACTGTAGCCCACAAGCTCCTCTGTTCATGGAATTGTCCAGGCAAGAATACTGTAGAGGGTTGCCAGTTCCTACTCCAGGGCATCTTCCAACCCAGGGGTTGAACCCTTGTCTCTTGTGTCTCCTGCATTTGGGAAGTGAATTCTTTACCACTAATGCCAACTGGGAAGCCCTTTCCAGAGCATCAGTCTTTTGAACTCTGTGGGAGAATGTGAGGGTGGGATATTTCAAAAGAACAGCATGTATACTATTTATGGTGAAACAGATCACCAGCCCAGGTGGGATGCATGAGACAAGTGCTCGGGCCTGGTGCACTGGGAAGACCCAGAGGAATCGGGTGGAGAGGGAGGTGGGAGGGGGGATCGGGATGGGGAATACGTGTAAATCTATGGCTGATTCATATCAATGTATGACCAAAAAATAAATAAATAAATAAATAAAAATTAAAAAAAAAAACATGCAAAACCTATGTTTTTTCAGCTGTGCAATATTTTCCTACTATATGATGTCTTCATACCATGATACCATGATTTCACAGTAAAATCAGACCATTTCTGCTGTGAGTACATTGTTTGTTGGTGAAATTTTTTTTTTCACCATAAACTAACCCAATTGAGCAATTTTTCCATACTAACTACCCCATCAATAATTTTGTCCTAGACATTACTCAGTAACTATTCCCATCTCTTTCTTTAGTAATAGAACCCTGCTGTTATTCAGGTGGCAATATGTACAATTTAAATAGAACATTTCCCAGGTTTCCCTGAAAATAGTGGTGACCATGTGACTAGGTTCTGCGAGTCATGTCTGGTGAACTGTAAGCAGAGTATGGGTAGAATTTCCGGGAAGGCTTCTTGAAGGAATTTGGTGAAGTTAGGCGCCACACTCTTATTGTTCTCTCTTTATTCCTTTCAGTTGCCTGGAATGTGGACACTTGGCAGCATCTCCCAGAACTGTACTGAACCATGAATTGACCCTGAATCGGAAGGCATGTGCTAGAATGGTGGGAAAGACAGAAAGAGCTGAATCCCTGATTTGGAGCGGCTGCACCACCTCTGTACTCTTTACCTTGGAAGAGAAAACCTACCTTGATTAAGTGGCTGTTATTTAAGCTTTTCTGGTATGTGGTTTTCTAAGCCCAATATGAAATGATTTGGTAATCAGACACTCTCGCATTTATAGCAATATTCCCTTCCATAGCAATGTCCTCAAGCTAAAGACCACAGGAGCACAGCTGAAGGGAGGGGGAATGCACACTGGGGTACATGGGTATATCAATAAAAGACGGTGTTGAGTCAGTGTTAGAAAGGACAGAGAGGATCTGGACTTGTGTTAAGTAATTTAGGGGAGGGCATTTTTCTCTGAATGGGAAGCTGTCAGGAAGTGGACATAAATCTATGGTTGAATATCTTGGTCTTCCAAAGAAGCGGGGAGGCTAAATCTGTTCATTGTGGAGGCATCCGCAGTCATCCAGGGAAATCAGGATAAGAGGATGTGTGGTCACTGCTGTGGCTTGAACCACATTCATGTCTTGCCTGTGTTCAGGTGTGATTGTGAAATGGTCTTGATTTTGCCATCATCCATCATAGCCATACAGTGGCCGTATTTGATGTTGCCGCTGTGTGAAATTTTTAATGTTCAGCAGGAGAACATCAAGGCCAAAGTGGGAATAGCAGGCCAGCTCCTGCATGTCCGGAGCTGCCTTTCCTTTGTCATCTGTAAGAATAGTTGGTGTGGGTTAAGGGCTCAACTGTTGGTTGAATGAACCGAGTGAATTAACAAGTGTTTAGTGTACAAATTAAGAACCTCCAGTTACTATTTTTATTTCACAGTGACTTACGTAACATTTGGATACGCTTACATCATTTTCTAAAATAAATTTTCCACATAAGAAAGCTGCATAAGGACTAGATTAACATGGTCTCTAAAGCTAATGAAAGAGACACTTGAAAAGATACCGAGAATGAGAATTACCATATCCAACATGGGTAATATGTGAAAACAGGGGCAGGAATATATTCTCTTCATCTGTTTACCACTCTTAAATCCTAGCACAAGTTTATATGCATTGCATGTTCTCAGCAAATACTTAACATTATATGGAGGTCCTGAGATAAGAACAGAATCCATTAGGTGTTTCCTATGCTAAAAACTGAAACTATCAGTTTAGGTTTCCATTTCCTTTATAGATGCCTCTGACAGGAAAGAGTACATTTAAGCTGCAACTATTATCATATAATTTAGATAACATATATTGAGAGTCTATACTCTAAGTACATTTTAGATGTCATGTCATTTGGTCTTCATAAAATCCTTTAAAGTATGTTATCATCCCCACGTAACAGATGAGAAAATCAAAGGTTCAAATAACTTGCTAGAAGGTTGCACTTTTATTTGATAGAAGTAGGATTCAAACCAAGGTCTCTTTGACTCAAAGCTCATGCATTTAATCATTATTATATATCATGGTTTTTTTAATGTTTTTATTTTTGGCTGTGCTTGGTCTTCATTGCCACGCGTGGACTTTGTTTGGTTGTGGTGAGCAGGGTTTCTCTCTAGTTGCAGTGAATGGGCTTCTCATTGCAGTGGTCTCTCCTCTTACAGAGCACTCTCACAGGTTCTAGAGTGTGGGCTTTGCTAGTTGCAGGGCACGGGCTCAGTAGTTGTGGCACACAGACTTAGTTGCCCCACAGCATATGGAATCTTCCCAGACCAGAGATCGAACCCATGTCCCCTGCATTGGCAGGTGGATTCTTAACCGCTGAACCATGAGGGAAGCCCTCAACAAATGTTTTTAAAGTTACTTGCTCGGTAAACCAAATACTAATGATATGATAGTGTAAAAGAACCTAGAAATAAAATTGACTTTTAAATTTTTCTAATTGATAGAGCAGAGAGCAAACATATAAAATAACTCTAAAATAACTGAAAATAACTAAAAAATCCAAAGGACTAAAAAAATCTAAAAAATCCAAACAAATCCAAAAAAGCTCATAGGACTACATTCACTGTTTTAGTAAAACTGAAAGACAAATGTGCCAATATCAGAAGGGTGATATAAGAATGTTAAAGTTGGCTCTGTCCATTGGAACACATTTCCAGGAAGGATTTTCTCTAGCCCAAGGAGTTCATCTCTTTCATTCTGATAGCTGACACATCATTACTGAAAAAATAGATATATCTATTTCACTCAGTCTAATGCCCGAGTAATTACTGATTAGAATTTGTCTTCGTAGCTTGTCCAAGGTCAGTGCAGGTCAGAAGATTCCTGTAACCAGGCATATCGGCAATCACAGTTCTCACTAGAAATTACTAAATCGACATCTGGATTTCTGCCTCACTCTGTGCAAGTTTGGTTAGACTACCTCTGAAAGTCAGATTTATCCTTCAAAAATGGCCATGATGGTGTTCTGAATGTGTAAGTCATTCATTCATTCAACCTATTATGTATCACCTGCTACATATTATATATTATTAGGTATTATTCTGCATTACCTATTATATCCCAAGAATTGTGATAAGGATGTAAAAATGAAAAACAATTCTTCTAAACAGTTTACAGTGCAGCAGATGGAGACAGAGGAGAAGCAGATGACTATAATGCATTGTGGTAAGTGGCATGATCTAACGAAAAGACATGCTACCCTGAGATCTAGAGAGTGTGGGAAGGTAGCCTAGACTTAAGAGCTGTAGCAAGGCATCCTGGGAAAAATGATATCTAGGGAGAATGAACTGGCCTCGTTAGCTGAAGGCTAGGCGATTGTGTAGATGAGTCTGTTGTGGGAATGGGGGTGACGGTGAGGAGAACGCTAGTGTTCCAGGCAAAGGTCACAGCACTCTCAGAAGCCCTCATCTCGTTGGGACCCAGGCATCAGGTACTGACAGCTCTATCTGTCTGGGCCCGTGTCAGCCGCCTTACGACATCACAATGAAATAGATCACCTGAGACATATTTGATGTTTCATCCTTATAACAACAAATACTCTTCTTCTCTGACCTCTTTTCTTTTACCCCAGCCACATAAACAGACAGGAAGCCAAAGCCCGGCAGTCAGCGGCGCTCCTCTGGACTTGATCCCCTATGACGTCATCTGGCTTTGTTTCCCGGTGTTTAGAGAAAGCCTGTGGAACCGTTGCCGTGGCAGTTCTATTAAACATGAGTCATTCCGGACACCTTCACATGCGGAGCACTCTTCATTGAGGAGATCTCAGTATGTGTACTGTGTGCTAACTGCAGAGTTCAGGGGTTGGAACCTGCTCTCGGAAGCCTCAGATACGGTTCTGTAAAATGGAGGAGGGATCCAAGATTGGCTTTCACAGTGCATTCTTTAGGATTTCAACATGATAAAGGTGGATTTTAGCATAGAATAGTATTGAAAATAGTATAGCTAATAGGGAATATCGACATACCCTACCTATTAAAGCTTACCTGAGTGCCTTTTAATACTGATCTGTGTTCTTCTCAACACAAGGAACGGAGTGATGGATAATGAGGATGAGATTCTGTGATGTCTCCTAAATCTATAACATGTCTCCATGGATTTGTTTTAAGAATATTTCAACTTCTTATATACTCAAGATGTCCAGACTGTATCTTGGAAAAAAATAAATTTATGAAAGAAAAAACACATTTTATTAAATATAAAATAAAAAAAAAAAAAAAAACCCACACAGAACTGAGTGAGCCACCTTAAATTTCTTTTGGAATGTCAATGAATTAAAAATAACCGACAATGACAGAATTTAAAACAAGTTGTCTCATTCATCTCATTGCTAAATTTTCAAAGTAGTTTTGGGAGGTGGCTAGATCAAATCAAGAATAAAAGTGTGAATAAAATAATTCAGAAAGGCCGCCTGTCTCCACTACCACTTCCCTGTGCCATTTATCTGATGTTATCACTAGTGTCATTTGCTTTTTGGCTCTGCTGGTGGTTTTTGTAACTTTATATATTACAGTATTAGCTCTATTCTTGACTTATTAGTTTTAGGTATTGTTTAGTTCTCCAGTGAAGGAAAAGAAATGTAATATTTCACACTATCTCCCAATCCCATTTGGCCCTCAATTTTTTTAAGTTACATTGCAATTGTACTTTATCAGTTGCCTTCATGACTTTACAACATTCTTAAAGCACTGTTTTGGATTTGTTGACTTTACATAGAGAATACTGACTCCTTTCAAGTAAAAAATTGAAATGTGTTCACTTTACTCTTTTTTCACTTTACACTTCTTTGTCTCCTTCCAATGATCATTATTTAAGCTTACCTCATTTTATAAATTTAGGGTCCTATTCCGTTACTATAGTTAGTGTCATTTTGAATGTTTATATAGATGACTTAAAACTGAAAATACATAGGAAGAGATGTCATTTGCATTTTGCCACTCCAAAGAGGACTTTCCTAGCATCTGTCAGTCTATCTCAAAGTGTCTTCAACTTTCTTCTCTTCTTGTAGGTTACAACCAGCTGTTACTCTTTCTTGAATGGCATACCATCCTCTTTCATGTTCTCCTTATTTAGCTTTTTCTTTCCCTGGAATATCTTTTCAACTAAACTTTTGCTTTTTTTCTTTTGAACTTTTTATTTCATACTGGGGTATAGCCAATTCACAATGCTACAATAGTGTCAGGTGAAAAGTGAAGGGACTCCATTCTCCCCTAAATCCTCCCCCCTCCCCATCCAGGCTGCCACATAACATTGAGCAGAGTTCCATGTGCTATACAGTAGGTCCTTGTTGGTTATCCATTTTAATATAGCAGTGTGTACATGACCATCCCAAACCCCTTAACTATCCCTTCCTTTCGGTAACCTTAAGTTCATTTGATAAGTCTGTGAGTCTCTTTCCACTCAAGTAAACTTTCTGATATAGGGTGTGTGAGCTGTTAGTTGTCCACATTCTTATACATCTTAAAATGTATTTTCTTTTCCATTTGACTGTTAGCTGTGTATCAAATTCTAATTTCAAAATAATTCTACTCTGAACATTATAGACACTGCCCATTGCCTTCCAATGCCCAAGAGGATCACCATCATCAGTCTGACTCTCACGCCTTTCAGGACACCTTTTGTTTGTCTCTGTGAATGCTTTCAGGATTTTTCTCTTAGGACATTTGGTTATCGATTTGAGATATTATTTATAAATTAAAAAGAAGATCAGCATTCTCTTTTAATAAGAATTGTTAACACTTTTGTGTTGTATCCATTTTCTAGTTTTGATATAGTTGAGTGTCACCTGCATGATGTTAGGAGATGATTTGAGATACATTCCTGATCAGATGCAATGATTTTTTCCACAAATGATTGTTATTTAAACCAATGGCCATCTATTATTTTTTCTTTCTACATGTCTCTTAATACCTTTCCATCACAGAGCTTTAACTGACTTCAAAAGCACCTCAAGATAAGGAGGAACTATGTGGGATGCAAAGAAAGAGCCAGACTTGGCTTTCTATAAACCTACTGTGTACTATGTCTGAGTCATAACCATTTTGTTGACTGTTTACTTTCCCTGTTGTCAGCACGATAGAGCTAACACCAATGGCTTGGAAGTGAGTTACACGCTATTCTTAGTTTATTACAATCAGCTCTTAATAACTTGGAACTCATTAGGTACTCTGTGAACTGGCTTCTTTTCCTTATGTGGCCTGGAAATGGCCTTGTGCTGGAGCATTAGACCCTTTTAAAACCAGGACTTTTATCCCAGTGTCAGAGTGTAAATAAGGGAAATGAAGAAAGACAATATTCAGAGGACAATTGTGATGCTTAACACAGGTTTAAAAACTTGATCAGTCTTTAGTGGGCCTAGAATTCTGCGGCCTCTGGTATTTTCTCTTAAAATTCTTTGATGTTATTAGAGTTGAGCTTTAGCTTTTGGCTAAAGTGTTGATAAAGACGATAATTAGTTTAAAAAGGGGTATCTTGATTCTTAAAGGAGAATCTAACAATTTAGAGGGGATTATACTCTTTATGTTTCTTTAATGTACATTCATCTAATACAGAATATAGCTAATCAGTGAAATGCAAATTAAAACTGCAACAAGCTATTGCTTCATATGTTAGAATGCCCAGTATCAAAACCACAAGCTTTAAGTGTCATCAAGGATATGAAAGAAAGGGATCAGTTTTGTACTGTTGGTGGGAATGTAAATTGATAGGGCACTATGGAAAATAGCCTTGAGGTTCCTCAAGAAATTAAAACTGCCATATGACTTGACACTCCCACTTCTGGGTATATATATGAAGGAAATAGAGTCACCATTTTGCAAAAAAATCTCTTTTTCATGTTCAATGCAGCATTACAAACAATAGCCAAGATGTGGAAACAAGTGGCCACTTTTTGATGGCTGAGTAGATAAAAATGTGCTCTGTGTGTGTGTGTGTACATATATGTATCACATACACATGCACACTGTACTTAGTAACTCAGTCATGTCTAATTTTTGCGACCCCATGAACTGTGTAGCCTGCAAGGCTCCCCTGTCCGTAGAATTCTCCAGGCAAGAATACTGGAGTGGGTTGCCATGCCCTCCTCCAGGGGATCTTCCCAACCCAGGGATCAAACCCAGGTCTCCTGTATTGTGAGCGGATTCTTTACAGTCTGAGCCACCAGGGAATTTCATGCACACAGATATACTCAAGCACAATGGGATGTTACTTGGCGACAAAAAAGAAGGAAATCCTGCCATTTGCAACAACATAAATGAACGTTGAGAGCATCATGCTAAGTAGAAAAAATCAGACAGAGAAAGACAAATACTGGGTGATATCACTTATATATGGAATTTAATAAGACAAACTCATAGAAGCAGAGAACAGAATGGTGGTTGCCAGGGGTTAGGGTGGGGGTAGGAGAAATGGGAAGATGTTGATTAAAGTGTACAAACTTCCAGTTATAAAATGAATAAGTTCTGTGAATTTAATGTACAACATGATAGGTATTAAAGTTAAAATCCAATTAAAATAAAATCCAATAGGTATTAAATATACAGAATAATGAAATAAATATCAAATATTATGAGCATTATTGAGTAGTGGATTTAAGAGCATGACTTTTGGAGTGAGGACTTCCCATGTAGCTCTGTTGTAAAGCGTCTGCCTGCAATGCGGGAGACCTGGGTTCCATTCCTCGATCAGGAAGCTCCCCTGGAGAAGGAAATGGCAACCCACTCCAGTGTTCTTGCCTGGGGAATCCCAGGGATGGAGGAGCCTGGTGGGCTTCTGTCTATGGGGTCGCACAGAGTTGGACACAACTGAGCAACTTAGCAGCAGCAGCAGCAGCAGCCAGTATACTTGCCTGGAGAATCTCATGGACAGAGGAGCCTGGCAGGCTACAGTTCATGGGATAGCAAAAGTTGGACATGACTTAGAGCTATCTTTGGAGTGAGAGACTAATTTCAAATTTTGGTATTTCTTTTGACTACATTTATGACTTGGGTAGTTAATCCTTTATTGTTTTCATTTACTTGTCTGCAATATGGTGCTATTATTGTGCCTTGGATTATTGTTAAGTTTGATTGAAGTAGCCCATGTAAAGCATGGAATAATTGTAAGCACTCATGTATTATTTTTTCTTAGATGCTTTTCTTCCTCTTCTTTTGCTTGAAATACATCTTTTCACTCTTTAACTAACGTGTTTCAGCGTTTGACTTGGAGATCAATTCCTCTAACAAAGCCTTCTCTGACTATTGCCCCTGAATCCAGATTACATGTTCTTTCTACATATGCCCAAGGCACAGATTATTTCTTCCATCATATTGTACCACATTGCAGTTCCCTGTGACTGCCACACGCTGCTAACTGCACTGAGATCTTAATGAGGGCAGGGGCAATAGTATGTATCTCAGTTGAACCTTAAATGGAGGACTCTCTATTTCTCCCAGGGTTTAGCACATTGCCTGGCACATAAAAGTACTAAATGAATAATTGTTCAATATTTATATAGTTCATTAAAAATCTTTTTCATCTCTAATTATACAGTCAATTGATTTTCCATCAAGGTGCCAAATAAATTAAGGAGAAAAGAAAGTAGTTTTAGTGAATATTGTTGCAGCAACTAGATACACACATGGAAATAAACTGATTCCTTATTCCATACATAAAAATAATTCTAGATTCATTGTAGATCTAAATATGGAACCCAAACCTTAAATCTTGAATTGCTATCTACTTTAGTAGTTACTAGCCACATCTGTCTATTTAAATTTAAAAAGCTTCCTAAGTCATTGCAGGCATATATAGATTGCTTAATAGCTAGATATGCCTACAGATTACAAACTAACACAAAAAATTCAATCATCAAAGAAAACTGTATTAGATTGTGATATTTTTAAAAAAATGTATGAAAACAAGACCTTGGCATAGGCAAAGATTTTCTGGACAGGGCACAAAAAATACTAAACCATAGGAGGAGAAAAGTCAATATTTTGGACCTCAAAATTTTTGAGTCTCTAAAGTCACTATTAAGAAAATGAATAGACAAGCTACAGACAAGAAAAATATACTTTTATTGTATGTATATCTGACCAAGAGTTTGTTATCTAGACCACATGAAAGTCCAATCAAACTGATAACACAATATCATTATACCCTTTAGAATGGCTAAAATTGAAAAGATCGACAATTCAAAATACTTTTGTTGGTGTAAATGAATGCGATCTCCCTTATATTTGCTGGTGGGAGTGTAAATCTGGTGCAAGTACTTTGGAGAACTGTTTGGCAATTTTTAATAAAACTGAATACATGTCTAATTTATGACCCAGAAATTTCATTCCTGTGCATTTACTGA
The DNA here is from genome assembly GCF_019320065.1 of Cervus canadensis. NCBI lineage: Eukaryota > Metazoa > Chordata > Mammalia > Artiodactyla > Cervidae > Cervus > Cervus canadensis. Next base: position 26,306,313 of record NC_057411.1, on the reverse strand, counting down.
AGAGAATGTACAAAGTTGTGCTGAACATCCATCTTCAAAATTGTCCCAAACTGGGAAAAAACCCAATGTCTATCAACAGAAGGATGGATTTTAAAAAAATGGTGGTATATTTGTATAGTAGAATGACACTTAGCAATAAAGAATGACACATACAGTAACAGAGGAACTTCAAAAGCATTTTATTAAGTGAAAGCAATGAGACAAAAAGATTTAAATGTTGTATTGTTTCAATCTTATAAGGCCCAAAGAATAGGCAAAATCAATCTATAGAGACGATTCAGAAAGTAGATGCTCTAGGAGGAGGGGAAGGGATGAATTGATTGGAAAGGGGATGAAGGAACTGGGGGGGGGGGTGAATAATAAAAACATTTTTTATCTGGATTTGATGTTACATGGATGTATTGTCCATGTCAAAACTTATGAAACTGAGATTGAGGTCCAGAGTTAAACCCTGGATGGAGATGCAGAAGAGCCACAAACTCAGGGTCTCAAAAGTTTGAACAAATAAAGGTCTAATTACTGAAACTAAGTGTATAGTTACCATAATCAGGGAGAGCTGGTCCAGCACCAACCAGAGAACGACCAACAGCAAATATGGCTTCACGTTAGCCACCAAACAGGTGGCCAGGGACACTTTATGTCCCCTCAACCTCAGTAGAAACACAACCAATCATAGTATATAGTACAGGATGGGCCTGTTATGATGAACAGTGTCTTTGAGAGCAAAGAGCCTCCAGTTACACTGCGACCTTAAGCTTCAATTCCACACTAAAATGGCCACACTTATGCTATGTGCCCCTGCCCAGGTTAGGGAACAGTCCCTTCCCTTTTATCTCTCCTTTTCCTAAGGGCTGTATTGGGAAGAAAGAGTTAATCTACTCCTTTCCAAAGTTTTCCATTTAAAATTAAGTTTCATCTCCTAATTCTTTCCTTCTATCACATTTTCTTCGCATTCCATACCCCAACTTCTTGCTAACCTTACTTAAAGATATGACTGTTTCCTAAAAAATCTACAAAAATAGCAAATAAAAATTCACGGTTAAAAGTTGTTCAGCAAAGAATATATAAAGCAAACTGAAAGCAAAAAATTGCCTGAAAGGAGTGTGGTATCTATAGTAAGAAACACAGAATCTAAATTCATCTTGAGCCAGGGTGCAAGATATAAATGGAGAAAAATGGTCCTCTTTTTAGATTTATTTTCTGTAATAAGAGATACAGTTGTCTGTGGAAAGCAAACCAAAAAAGATTTTTTAAAAATGACAAAATCCTGGTGCCCAGATCCTTAATATATGTTTTCTTCCTTCTGTCCTTCTTTGCTTCCTGCTTCCGTTTTCGCTTCTTCTTTTCCTTCTTCTTTTTCTTTTTCATAGTGGTAATGTTAAATTAAGTCAGAGTCACAGTGGAAATGAGAGCTCAGGGAGAAAAGCAAATAGGCAAAAGAAACAAATGATTAACCTTATCCTCCATATTTCAAGGAATTCTATCATTGCTACAAGCCATCCTGTTTAGCGACTGTGTGTGATGTGGAGTAAAGAGTGGGGATTGTCATAATAGAGTGGGTTTCCTTTTCCACACATCATAGCAGAAAGCATTAGTTTTGGAATTAAGACTAGCTTCAGTTGAACAGGCTATTCAAAACCTTAATCTCAGTTTCCTCATCTGATAAGTGGGGATGACAAGAAATATTTTATAGGGTGGTTTCAAAAGCTTCACTTGCACCTGATCCATGGTAGATATTCTGTGTGCTGCTCCTTTGGACGATCTAGGTTCAACAGTTCCTTTTCAGATAGCCCTTGTTCTCTTTATTGTCAACACATTAGGGCAAATAGAAGATGACTTGGTAATAGAAATAAAAGCATTTTCTGCTTGTAAAGTACTGCACAGTGTACAAGTGTTTTCCCATGCGTAGATTAAGAGCATCTCAGGAAAAGAAATGAGAAAATACAGATGAAAGAGATCCCTTAGGACCTACTCATCTTCTCAGTTTTGGCCCATAGAAGGACCAATCTGTATATTATATTCACCCAGAATTTTCTACTTTTGTTTGCTTCATGTTTTTTGTGACTAGTGAAACAGTCACACCATCTAAACTTTATTCATTATTTCCAATGAAATTATTCTGTCAGTATAATTTACATTTGTTAAGCTTATTCTCATTTAATAAATATTTATTAAATACAAATACATTTTAAAGCACTTGTGCCAGGTGTTTCTCTAGACTTTGGAGATAAGTAGTGAGCTAGACATATGAGGTCCCTGCTCTCATTAAAATATAGTGACAGACAATAAACAAGTAGATAAATAAAGGTAGCAATTTAAAATGTTGGTAAGACTAAAGAAAATAAAGTGAGTTAGAGAAGGCTGAGGTGATAGTGGCTAACTGTACATTGAGTTAGATTGGAGTAAAGAAGTACATTGTACAAGTACATTAGTACATTGGGTTAAAGAAGTTCTCTTTGGGTATGTGTTTGAGCTTGGATGAGTGATAAGGAGAAAACCATGCAAAGATTTAGGAGGAAAATGTTAGGAGGACAATATTTTTAGAAGGACAAAGATTTAGGAGGACAAATGCAGAAGGAAAAGCAAGTGCAGTGTCCCTGAGGCTGGTTTTGTTTTAAATCATAACACGCCTCCCTAGAAGCCCTTAAGAACAAGCATATGGGGACTTTCCTTGTGGTCCAGTGGTTAAGAACTAGTCTTCCAATGCAGGGGATGTGAGTTCTATCCCTGGTCGGGAAACTAAGATCCCACATGCCACACAGTAACTAGGCCCAGGTGCCACAGCTACTGAACCCAAGTGCTCTAGAGGACATACACCACAACTAGAAAAGGCTACATACACTGCAACTAAAGAAAAGCCTGTGTACCACAATGAAGACCCAGCACAGTCAAATAAGTAAGTTGCAAGAACAAGCATACATTGGCACTAAGTATCATACCAAATTGCATGCTCTATGAAAAAGATAGAGTTACAAACATGTCCAGGTACACATTCCCAGCTGAATAAAATGGGCTAAGTTTTTTCAGCCTCCAAGTGAGTAATCTATGATCTATGACCCTCGTCAACAAGCAGAATCAGGTTCACGTGTCCCCAGAGGAGACTTGGTGGATCACTTAACAGAGTGAGTTCTATTAAATTTTATTCTTTGACTTTTCCTACCATTTGAGGAAGGATCCGGAAGAATGTAGGGATGGACGAGTTCTGTTCACATACCCTCCTCTGCTTTCACTCCCACTTCCTTTCTTTCTCTCTACAGAGGTACTTGTGACATCCTGTATGGATAAGGAAATGATGTGTATCTTCTACCACCCACTTAGAAATACTCGGGGGCCATTGGCCATGATTGTTATTCTCTCATCCCCACCTGCATCTCTAGCCCTGTCTACCTGGCATGAGAATAAGGTAATGGAAAATGTGATCTAGTGGTCCCCAAAGTGAAACTTGTTCATCCTTGGATGGTTATATTAAGGGTGAGTTTTTTTTTTTTTTCACTGTGTTCTGCTGTGTTCAATTGTTTCTTACAACAAGTATCATTGGGAAGATCCCCTAGAGTAGCTTATGGCACCCACTCCACTATTCTTCCCTGGAAAATTCCATGGGCAGAGAAGCCTGGAGAGCTACAGTCCATGGGGCCACAAAGAGTTAGACCCAAGTGGGCAACTAAGCAGACACACACATAAAAAGTTATAGTTTTCTTATTTTAAAATGTATGTTGTCTCATAGAACTAGATAAAAATCAGATAACAACCTTCTGTGGTGGCTGCATCAGCCCCCCTAGTTGTAACATGCAAAAAGGGGGGCAATTTGTACTTGTGATGGCCAGGTAGCCTTGCTTTATACAGGTGTAGGCTATTTTTGCAACCCACCTATGCTAAAATCTTCACTTAGATACAAGGTGGTGGATGGGTGGGAATAACTCTCTCCATTTTTTTTTTTAAAGCATTCTGAAGAGAACTATTTTCAATAACAAAGATGTCACAGTGTGTTTAAAATAAATTTTGATTCAGTCACAAATGTGAAAAACACCCCTAGCACAAAGAGAATTAACCTTGTAACAAGGCCTAGGGAAAAGATAAACAGTTTGGGAAAGGATGTGATATCACTCATCTCTTTAGGAAAGCACTTCTCTGTCTTAGAGCTCCAGGCAGGGGAAACGGGAAGGCGGGGCGAACATGGACGCGTTCCAGAGGAGATGGTGGGTCATGGAGAATGAATGAGTCAACTGGCTTCAGAGGGCGTGGAGTGAGGGATGGGGAAGAGGCAAGAAAGGAAGCAGTGGGGCCTTTGAACACCCTCACTCCCACACCTGTGTACCCACACCGGGGCTCCTGGGGTGCATGAACAGCCCTCAGTGTCAGGACACGGTGACTATGTTCCCCAAGCAGCCAAATCACTGCCAGAAACCGGCCTGACTCTGGGGAAGACTCTGACGCACCAAGTTTAAAGAGGTGATGAAAGTAGAAAATCACTGCCGTAGATGAGCCTTGTAAAGTGTCAGCATTTTGGTCTTCTGTTTGAAGAGGGTGGGAAGGAAATGAGAAATCACTTCTTGAAAAGAAGCAATGCAAAGAAAGTAGGTGGCACTGACTTAGTTGTTGTAAGAACCCACAGAGGTCTTTCTATATCATCTGTGTGGGATATTTTAGTTACCCAGTGGACACAGAGAAGAGAAGGGCCATCATTTATGTGAGTATCTACTTTTGCACCTCAGGTCACTAGTATTAAGACCCCTGATGTTTGCCCAAGTCTTTTATCATATCTTGCTCATCATATTTACATCCCTGGCATTTAAAACTCCTTTAAACTTATGTAACACTTGATATTTCAAGGATATTAAAATTCTTTAAGAACTTTCTTATTTAATGCTTATGTACTTTTAATTAAACAAATGGAAGCACCATGTAAATTCATATGCCATACATAGTAGCTAAATGTTATATAGCTATGTGAAACAAAAAAAATGGACAAAATATGAGCACTTAATTGTGCTCTAATTAATGTTCTATCTTTTTGACACTTTTTTTCTGAAGTAAGGCAAAAAATGCTTGGAAATAAAAAGACTGGCTTCACCATTATCCTCTTACAATTTCCAGAGTGATCTTAAACCATAAATGAAGTTATTTTACTGCTATGACTTGGAGTTCTTCCCACTAGAGAGAACAAAGAAAGAAACTAACTAAAAATCCTAACAACTTTGTAGCCAAAAGCACTTTGCAATTTTACCCTTGCCTGCCTATCCACGCTAGGGTGGTCACCATACACCTTTCTGTTGGTATTTAGTCGCTAAGTCGTGCCTGACTTATTTGCAACCCCATGGACTGCAGCACACCAGACTCCTCTGTCCATGGGATTTCCCAGGCAAGAATATGGGAGTGGGTTGCCATTTCCTACTCCAAGGGATCTTTTCCACCCAGGGATCAAACCCGCCACTTCTGCATTGCAGGCACATTCTTTACTGCTGAGCTACTGGGGAAGCCCCATCATACACCTTGGTGTATACCTAGTTGTCTTGAAGTCATTATTAAGAATGCATTCTGTTACACTCAAAAATATTGTTTTCTAGTAGGTTAGGTAGGTGGTCACTCATCTCAAATTTCATTTCTTTGCCCCTTCTAGTTTTTTCTACATTTGAGCTACACTGGTCATCTAAAAATGTCAAAGATTTCATGAGGAAGCAAAACTCTTTCATGTCTTAGGGTCCTTCTCCAAGGCACCCTTCTGCCTGGAACACATTCCTCCTTTTTGATTGGATAACACTTAGGCATCTTTCAAGTCTGCTGAAATTTATATCTACACACCCCAGTATAAATCTTTGAGACTTTTTTTATTACTCTTCTCATTGCAATGTCAAGATTTATAATATTATATTTGCATATGCATTTTTTGTGTGTGTTTGTCTTCTCCACAGGACTCTGAGGCAGGGACAAGACTAGTTCTCAGCTGTTTCTCTAAGGATTCCTTCATAAGCATTGCTATGGATCTGGTTTTTTCATGGCAATACCCTATTCCCATCAGTGTCTAGACTATAGTGGGCACTACATGCATTTGTTCAATAAATAAAAGGATACAAAGTCATAGCATTCCCTCATGAAATTATTTTTCAAGAGTTCGATTAACATCAGTTTCTCTTGAACTTTAACTCTGTGTAAGGCATGAACAGAATGGTTCAAGAGTCATCAGCATCAGTCAGCACTTGGGGGAAAGGCTGAATCTCAGTCTAAACCTTCTGAATCCAAATCAGCTGTTTAACAAGATATACAGGTGATCCCAATTGTACATTAAAGTCCAAATGTACTAACTTAGTGCACACTTATGTAATAAACCTGGAAAAACAAGAAACTAAATGACTAATTTCATTTTTAAGGAACCTTCCTGGGCTGTCAAAATAGACCAATTCCTATTTTAAAAGTGGGTGACAATTTTGCCAATTATTCGGGACTTCTTAAATGCTATCCTTGATCTTTCTTGTAAATTACATAACAAAATAGATAACTCTGTTAGTCGGATTTCTGACTTTCTTTCTTTGTACATTGTCCTAATCTGAGCAACTAAGATTTGGGATCTAGTCTAAAATAAACAGAAAGATATACAGAGTACTGAAATTCTGCAGTGGTTTTAAAATAAGTATAATTGTCTCACATAAAAAATATTAGTAATTAAAGTTAAAATCATTGTGATGCATAATCAACTCATTCACATTAGTGATTCATGTGTCATTTTTGCCTGCCTTCAAAGGCCCAGTGAACTTTTGCACAAAAAGAATTTTTGCCTTTTACTTACTTCTCTAGAGTTTATTGATTTCCTGTTAACCGAGATTTTGAAACATCAACTGAGGTTTGCTCTAGAATAAACAGACAATTTAAGGAGGACCCAAGACAGTATATGGAATGCTAAAGGTGGTCAAATGAACTCTGATTCAAAGCAAATAATACTACAAGTTCCAAAGTTGATCTGGTATTCTCATTAACTCTGGGGCCTTCTTTATCAGCCAGAATGCCACAAACAGGGCAGAGAAGGCAAACTCATTCTTACATGCCAAGGCATGTTGAGCTCAGCATTTAGCATGCCAGGTAGCTGCCAAATACAAATCTTTGCACAAAATCTGAATAAATATAGTTGTCACTGTAATCATTACAATTTTTGACTCTAATACCGAAAAAATAAGGTAAAGTACAAGTTTGCCTTCCAGGCCCCAAACCCAGAATCTGAAAACATCAGGTCATACATGGATTCCTCAACTGAGTGTTTGATTGTAGTGTCCATTGATGAAGTAGGATGCTTTAGCTTGCTACTATTTGATTCTGTAAGTGCCCGAGTAAACAGAGAAGAAAGAACTAAGTTTCAATAAAGCGAATTCTGGACACTCTCCAAGTATAGAAGTGGCTAAGGCTTCAGGATGGAACCATAAACCTGTGGAAGGCTCGAATATTCTGGAAGGGTCTAATATTGCCAAGGCAGCACAGTGGAGAGTTTATAGCTTAGGCTTTGGAATCAACAGGACTTGGCTGAAATAGTGGTTTGCCTCATTTGTACTGAGCTTCAGCTCTGAGTAAACAATAAAAATTACTTTGGAATGATTTTAAAAGATTAAATCAAACCATCAGATAATACATAAGAGTTACTATTAACAATAGAAGAGGATACTAGAATTAAAACAAAACTAAAAACAAAAATTGAGGCTTTGCTGGTGGCTCAGTTGTAGAGAAACTGCCTGCCAATGCAGGAGATGTGGGTTCCATCCCTGGTTTGGGAAGATCCCTTGGAAAAGGAAATGGCAATCCACTCCAGTATTTTTGCCTGGGAAATCCCATGGACATAGGAGCCTGGCAGGCTATATACTCCATGGGGTGGCAGGATCGCTGGACATGACTTAGCGACTAAACAGAACAATTAACAAAAAATTAAGCTTTCCAGGAACCTCAGAGCATCCACAATGGCATAAACTAGCTATATTTTAACTCCATTCTTCCCAGAGGTTAGCTTGGGACAATTCATTTATTCATTCAGTGTGTATTGATTGAAAGTCCACACTATGTTGTGCCCATAGCTGGGATGCAAAATGAACTCAAAGAGCTTGTGAAATGACACTTGGAGTTTAGTGGAGATAAGCATTTTTTAATAATAGTCATACCTTCAAAAGCTATTTGGATTGTGATCAATATTACGGAAGAGAATTATAGGATGCTCAGAAAATACACCAAGAAGAGCTAACATAAATGGCAATGTCAGGGAAGTTTTCTGAGGGAAAAAAAAAGGAAATTCCCCTAAAATGTGAAGAAGGAATAGGAGCTTGCCAAGGGGAGTCCAAGCAAAGAAAGCAGCATCAGTATAGTGTTGAGTTTGACAGAGTTTGCATTATTGGAAGAGCTGCTTAGGCAAAAAACAGCAGGAACTCAAATGAAGCTGGACCATGCAAAGCTCTGGGGGTCTTTTATCCTGGACACAGGGGGCTTCTGTTCAAGGGTTTTAAGCAGATGAATGATGTGGTCTGATCACCCTATCTTCCATTGGGGGATAAAATAGAACGTGACAAATAAGGAGACTGGTTTATTAGGGGAGTGTCTAAAAACATTGGAACACAGATTTACCTTTATTTTTAGCACATTCTCTGTGCAGACAACTTCCTTGGAGCATGAAATGTATGGGGCAAGTTTTATGAGTTCACATTCTAGTTCCCTTTAGACCACTTTCAAACATGTGTTTCCTGAGGGATTAACTGACAACTGTGTATGTTGGCTCATCCACTTCTAACAAATATTTATTAAAATTTCTCATGGGTTGATGACCCTCCTAGGCACTGGGAATCAAGCAGTGAACAAAACATATGAAAACGTTGCTCTCATCGGTGTTCTAGTCTAGGGCAGAAAAACTTAAGCAAGTAAACAATACCTACATAATGGATAACATGATAATTATTTTATGAAGAAAAGTAAATACAAAGGAGAGTTCGGGAAGGTGATACAGTTTAGGGTGGTCAAGGGAGATCGCTCAGATATGGCAATTTTTCAGCACAAATGAATAACTATTTAATAACTAGAGGATGATTTAATAATCTATTAAATTAAACTATTTAATAACTAGAGGCCATTTAATAACTAGAGGATGATCATTTCAGCCATGATTGATTTGATGCAAATGAAAGACAATATGATTTGATGCAAAGGCCCTGAGGTGAATGTTGTGCTTAAAATTTTCAAGAAAGAACCTGGACTGTCAAGATTAATATGATTCCAGGCTTTCCTGGTAACTCAGCTGGTAAAGAATCTGCCTGCAATGCAGGAGACCTGGATTTGATCCCTGGGTTGAGAAGATCCCCTGTAGAAGGGAAAGGCTACCCACTCCAGTATTCTGACCTGGAGAATTCCATGGACTGTATAGTCCATGGGGTCACAAAGAGTCGGACATGACTGAGCAACTTTCACTGTCTTTTCTTTTTCAATGTGATTCCACCACTATCATCATCGTCATCATGTAACTTCCTAGAGGTTTTATAAGACTTGCTGTTGCTGAGCTCCATCAGAAGTGGTCTTACATTAGGCAGAGCTTGGAGCTCAACAAAATTCTAAATGTCTAAGTAATTCTAGGTTTTATAACACTTTGATTTTAAAAATGAGTAAAAGAAGTCTTTTTAAGGCAGGTATTTTTAGTCTTTTATGAATAAAAATAAATCGAGTTACTTATTACATGTGCCAGAAACCTCCCAGATAGCTTCTTGATGCAAATGGTCCAAGGCCTGTGCTTTGAAAAACGCCATTTAGGTCCATTTTCGTGACTGAGCTCTCACAACCCTTATAGTTTATAATCACTCTCATCGCTTCTCAGCTATGCCTGAACTCAAAAATGGGGCATAATACATTAGAAAAGTGACAGACAAACCAAGAAGAAACAACCTTAATGAGAAACCATCTACTACCTGAAAATTGATGGTGAAGGGAAACCAGTAAGTTCAAATTCATTGTCAACTGAAGAATGAGACTGATGACACATTAATCATTTTTATTCACGGAAACTCAGTTTTCTAATTGGGCTCAGAGACATGTCTTTTTCTGTTAATGTAGCTTAGGAGGAAATTCTTGAAATAGATATTCTTTATAAAATACCTGGGATCCCTAGAAAATATTGTTATGATCTATGATATACCAAACATAATTTACATAGCATTGTTTATCTTCAAGTATTAGAGTGTACAAATATGCCTAAGCTTTAGATAATTCTTCACAATATTTTCACATCTCAGTTTGTAATGATGATTATTTGTGTCCTGGAAATATTCAGAAATGCCAGTTAACAGAGGATTCTGGTTAGTAAAATGCTGGGTAGTATTACTAGAAAATCAGTGTAACTGTATTTTTCCTTTAAACATTAATATTTGCAACATAATAGAAATGTGGTTTCAATAAAATTTCCCTTGCCTTTATATCAAGAATCAATTAATATTTTCACCTTGCTTAATTATTTCATGGTAACCAAAGTCTCTTCTATACAAGTTTCATGGCAAGATGATTACATCTTGTTAGTCAGTTTCCAACCTGTAAAAGTAGCTGCTGGATCTTCATCCTGTTCAGCCTTGGAAAAGGAAAGTGATACCTCATGTTGGTCAGCTGCTTCGATATGTATGTTGTTTTCCCTTCCCTTATAATTAGCTCTTTTTATTGCCTCATTTCAAAAGGTTATTAAGGGCCTGGGTGACAGCTACTGTTTTTGAAAGTATATACCTGAGATTAGCATTTATAGAAACATAGCAAGGGATATTAACAAAGAAAACACTAATTTTAGATGAGACTGTAAGATTCTGATCTTCAGATTTGCCACTCTCTGTGCAAATTTTTTCAGAGTGCTTTTAAAAATAATTATGGTTATTATGATAAACGATTTTAGCTGGAAGTTGAACTTGAAAGAGGAATATTATTTTTCCTTCTGTGTTTATCACCTATTTGGCCTCAAAACTCAAAATAAGTTTTCTCCCCACCCTCACCTCCAGAATTCAGCTCCCAGTAAAATGGTAATTCTTTAGTCAGTTGTTTGCATTAAATATTATCTTGGCTCCAAGTTAAGCACAGGATTTTTTTTAACAGAATCACTGCCATTGCTCCATTAGGCCTGCCAGTACTCCTAAAAGACATTTGGTTGTAAGTGCAGTGAGCCTGAATTCTAAAATTCAAAGCAGAATTTTAATAGCTGAAGGCAAATTTATCTGGGGCCAAACCCCATCCAGCCCTCTTCAAAGTCAAGGCGCCAGTGCCCCTCAGGAGGAAAGCACTACTCCTCTCCCTTCTCAGGCACAGTTTTGGAATCAGAAGGGCCAGTGAAACTGATTCTCAAGTTTCCTATCTTCAGATCATATGATAACTCCCATCCCGTGGTGATGATGATGATTTCCCATTTCCTTTGAAAGGGGAGCACAGAATTTAGTTTTTGCTTAAAAGGATGATAAATATGGATCTGATTCTGCAGCTATTTGGAAAAGGGAAAGTTTATAATACCAGCAGGCTTTTGGAGGCTCCTCTTAGTCATTTTTACAATTTCCTAAGAAAAAGCCACTCTTATTCTCCTCAGTATTGTCAATGGGATTGTGCATGTTAAGGAACATGCACATTTATCATTTTATTTTAATTGGCTATTAAATGTTTTCTCCATGCTAAGTCTTCTCCTTGGCACAGATATCCATTTTATATATTGCAGATATAAATCACAGTTCAATAGGCAAAACACTTTCTGACATGAATCACAGCAGAATCCTCTATGACCCACCTCCCAGAATATTGGAAATAAAAGCAAAAATAAACAAATGGGACCTAATGAAACTTAAAAGCTTTTGCACAACAAAGGAAACTATAAGTAAGGTGAAAAGACAGCCCTCAGATTGGGAGAAAATAATAGCAAATGAAGCAACAGACAAAGGATTAATCTCAAAAATATACAAGCAACTCCTGCAGCTCAATTCCAGAAAAATAAATGACCCAATCAAAAAATGGGCCAAAGAACTAAACAGACATTTCTCCAAAGAAGACATACAGATGGCTAACAAACACATGAAAAGATGCTCAACATCACTCATTATTAGAGAAATGCAAATCAAAACCACAATGAGGTACCATTACACGCCAGTCAGGATGGCTGCTATCCAAAAGTCTACAAGCAATAAATGCTGGAGAGGGCGTGGAGAAAAGGGAACCCTCTTACACTGTTGGTGGGAATGCAAACTAGTACAGCCACTATGGAAAACAGTGTGGAGATTCTTAAAAAACTGGAAATAGAACTGCCATATGACCCAGCAATCCCACTGCTGGGCATACACACTGAGGAAACCAGATCTGAAAGAGACACGTGCACCCCAATGTTCATCGCAGCACTGTTTATAATAGCCAGGACATGGAAGCAACCTAGATGCCCATCAGCAGACGAATGGATAAGGAAGCTGTGGTACATATACACCATGGAATATTACTCAGCCATTAAAAAGAATTCATTTGAATCAGTTCTAATGAGATGGATGAAACTGGAGCCCATTATACAGAGGGAAGTAAGCCAGAAAGATAAAGAACATTACAGCATACTAACACATATATATGGAATTTAGAAAGATGGTAACGATAACCCTATATGCAAAACAGAAAAAGAGACACAGATGTACAGAACAGACTTTTGAACTCTGTGGGAGAAGGCAAGGGTGGGATGTTTCGAGAGAACAGCATGTATATTATCTATGGTGAAACAGACCACCAGCCCAGGTTGGATGCATGAGACAAGTGCTCGGGTCTGGTGCACTGGGAAGACCCAGAGGAATCGGGTGGAGAGGGAGATGGGAGGGGGATCGGGATGGGGAACACATGTAACTCCATGGCTGATTCATGTCAATGTATGACAAAACCCCAAAAAAATAAAAAATAAAAAAATAAATCACAGTTCAAACAGAAGCATCAGGTACAGTCCTTCCAATGGGGAAGATTACCTGGTAATCTGAGGCTTCTGCATCACATGTTAAGGTTTCAGGTTTCTGTTCTAAGCATTGTTAATACATTATTTTGATTGCAGTTTTTTAAAAAAGATCCCTGTGTGAGGATGCTTAAAGTAATAGAAGTTGTTCATTTAAAATGATAGAAGGATCAGTACTTCCCTGGCTGTCCAGTGGTTAGGACTCCATGCTTCCAATGCATGGGGCATGGATTCAGTCCCTGGCTGGAGAACTAAGATCACAGATGCCCACTTCATGTGCAGCATGATGAAAAAAAAAAAAGCAAGATATAAGGATTGCAACGATTCCAGACAGGCTGATTCTTGACGGCTAGCAAAGGGAAATACACGTGTCTCTTGAGTTTTGGGCTTGTGCCAGTCTGGAGCTCTACTGTGGCATGTCAGTACTGATGACAGGCACATGGAATAGTTCTGGAAGCTGAAATCGTAATATTCATTCATCTCCTGGAATGTAAGCGCCATGAAAACAGCAGCTATGAGCATAAGTTTTACTGTTTCTGTAAGACCTAGAGAGAGTCCAGCACAGAATTATTCATTAGTATTCATCCAAGTAAATGGAATTATCCAATCATTTATGCAACATAAATTTGTTGAATATTTACCAAATATACATATTTATTGAACACTTGTGTGGAATACAGTGATAAATAAGATAAAGAGGTGAACCTTAAGGAATTCTCAGTTTATAAGAGGAGCTAAGTATGAGAAATCTGTATGCAGGTCAGGAAGCAACAGTTAGAACTGGACATGGAACAACAGACTGGTTCCAAATAGGAAAAGGAGTACGTCAAGGCTGTATATTGTCACCCTGCTTATTTAACTTATACGCAGAGTACATCATGAGAAACGCTGGGCTGGAGGAAGCACAAGCTGGAATCAAGATTGCTGGAAGAAATATCAATAACCTCAGATATGCAGATGACAGCACCCTTATGGCAGAAAGTGAAGAGGAACTAAAGAGCCTCTTGATGAAAGTGAAAGAAGAGAGTGAAAAAGTTGGCTTAAAAGTCAACATTTAGAAAACTAAGATCATGGCATCAGGTCCCATCACTTCATGGCAAATAGATGAGGAAAAAGTGGAAACAGTGGCTGACTTTATTTTCCTGGGCTCCAAAATCACAGATAGTGACTGCAGCCGTGAAATTAAAAGATGCTTGCTCCTTGGAAGAAAAGTTATTTCCCACCTAGACAGCATATTAAAAAGCAGAGACATTACTTTGCCAACAAAGGTCCATCTAGTCAAAGGTATGGCTTTTCCAGCAGTCATGTATGAGTGTGAGAGTTGGACTATAAAGAAAGCTGAGCACCAAAAAATTGATGCTTTTCAACTGTGGTGCTGAAGAAAACTGAAGAGTCCCTTGGACTGCAAGGAGATCCAAACAGTCCATCCTAAAGGAGATCAGTCCTGGGTGTTCATTGGAAGGGCTGATATTGAAGCTGAAACTACAATACTTTGGCCATCTGATGCTAAGAGCTGACTCATTTGAAAAGACCCTGATGCTGGGAAAGATTGAAGGCAGGAGGAGAAGGGGATGACAGAGGATGAGATGGTTGGATGGCATCACCGACTCAATGGACATGAATTTGAGCAAACTCCGGGAGTTGATGACAGACAGGGAGGCCTAGTGTGCTGCGGTTCATGGGGTTGCGAAGAGTCGGATATGACTGAGCGACTGAACTGAACTGAACTGAACTGAAGTATCAGTTAAAATAACATTAGAAAATAATAGACAATATTAGACAGGTATTAGTTTTGTATTTTTAAGTTATTTTCAAAATATTTCCATACCATTTAATATGATCCAATAATGCTTTGGCCACCTCATGTGAAGAGTTGACTCATTGGAAAAGACCCTGATGCTGGGAGGGATTGGGGGCAGGAGGAGAAGGGGACGACAGAGGATGAGATGGCTGGATGGCATCACCGACTCGATGGACATGAGTTTGAGTAAACTCCAGGAGTTGGTGATGGACAGGGAGGCCTGGTGTGCTGCGATTCATGGGGTCGCAAAGAGTCAGACACGACTGAGCGACTGAACTGAACTGAACTGAACTGAATGCTTTGGAAAATACTCTGAAATGTAATGCATGCTAAATAAATGTGAAAAATTATTCTAGTTATTAATGGCTCCGTTGTCTCTGAAAAGAACCAATGTTGGGATCACTGTATTAGAAGACTTGTCATGGATTTCTACATGTCTAAACAGAATACAGGCAGTTTATAACATCATCATCTTGTCCTGGTTGCTTATTAGAATCACATTTGAAATTCTCAGCAAAACCTGGATCAATTAAGTCTGACTCTCCACAGGTCCTATGCTGACTGATTTCATTGGTTGAAACCATTATTTTCAATAATACCTGCACATAAGCAAGCATTGGCAGCACATAAACAGCTTCTAAGAATCAAGCCTTAAAACCATGACATTCTGATTGATATTTCTGGAGTAAGACCTAGGCATAGATATTTTTTTTTTAAATCTCTTGAGATTTCCCTGGTGGTCCAGAGGTTAAGAATCTGCCTGCCAATGCAGGGAACACAGGTTCGATCCCTGGTCCGGGAAGATCCCACATGCCTTGGGACAACTAAGCCCTTGCACCACAACTGCTGATGCCATATGCCCTAGAGCCTGAACTCCAAAACAAGAGAAGTCACTGCAATAAGAGAAGCCCATGTACAGCAGTGAAGACCCAGCACAGCCAAATAAATGAAGAGTAAAAAAGTTGTTTTAAATCTCTTAAATTCTCCTATAGTACAGCCAGGGTTGAGAAACACAGAGTCAGGGAATAACAAAAAATTATATCTAATTGCAGGGAAAATACATTTTTGTCCCTGGCTATTGTCACTAATCATCTGTGATAGCAAAGTAATATCCAGTTTAAAGGACTACTCTTTTTAATTTTTCCCACTCATAACTGGTAATGAGGATGATCAGAAAGGGTTTCTATCCCTTAACCTGTGCCAGGTTGGGCCTGGGCAGGCAAGGAGACTGTCCTGGAATTCCTGGCCTGTAAACTGGTGTGGTCCTTCTTAGTCATTTCTTCTTGATGGAAAAAGCCTGGGCATGAATCGCGTGCAAGCTTGTGTGATCATTTCAACACAGATGTCACCGTCTATACAAACCACCATCTGGGAAGGAAATCTATTTACTCCTAGCACATGTTACATGGATAAAACAAAACATTGTGTGAATTCAACTTTGGTCTGTAAATACTTCTTCTGTATAATCCATGACACAGTTTAGTACTTTCTTGAATTATCAGTTTCTCAGAACCATTGACATAAATGGATCCTTCTCCTGTATTATATCAGCTGTTCAGGAAAACAAAGTATTAACAGAATTGAAAGTTTATTGAAAAACTCAAGATACTTTCCATCAAAGGCAAATTTATCAACCTTAATGTCAAAATTTAAATACTAGTATGCAGCTTTATCAGTCCTGGGTGTTCATTGGAAGGATTGATGCTGAAGCTGAAACTCCAATACTTTGGCCATCTCATGCGAAGAGTTGACTCATTGGAAAAGACCCTGATGTTGGGAGGGATTGGGGGCAGGAGGAGAAGGGGATGACAGAGGATGAGATGGCTGGATGGCATCACCGACTCGATGGGCATGGGTTTGGGTAGACTCCGGGAGTTGGTGATGGACAGGGAGGCCTGGAGTGCTGTGATTCACGGGGTCGCAAAGAGTCGGACATGACTGAGCGACTGAACTGAACTGAACTGATGTGGCTTTTACAATTTTAAGAGAGTCTATGTGATTTAAACATAGAAGAACAGAGAGGTCAATACAAGGTGAAGGGAAAGGTGGAATAGTTACAGGAAGATTAATGATTCTAACTGAAATCAGCAGGAATGCTAGTGCTTTGAGAGAAAAGAACTGACTCATCTCTCAACTCTTAATTCATTTTATTTAGATCACTTAATATAAAGTTTTCCTTATGCCTTCAAATAATTTCACATTTCCGTTCAAATGAGTCACATGGGTGGTAGCCTAGGGCAGTTTATTTTGCTAGATCTTTTTTTAAAGTTCAGCTCCACCTGGACAAAATCTGACAAGCTATTATGGACTCATGACTGCAAAGATCTTTGGGAAAAGTAATTTTGATGATAAAAGGAATGCAAGACAGCATTGCATTCACTGATGACTTTGTTCAAATCTTTTACACATCCTCTAACAGATCATGGCTTCAAATACAACTCAATTGTTACCTTGGCAGTGACACTTTCCAAATTAAACTGGGGAAACTGAAAGTCAGACTTCAAGGGTCAGCTCCTCCTGGCTATCCTTGGCTTCTGCTGAAAACAGGCCTTCTTTTGGTAGAAGGGAAATTAACAAGCATGTGCTGAATATCCATTGGATATGTTATCCCATGTAGTTCTCATCACAATCCTAGAAGCTAGGGGAGATAATTATACTAATTTTAAAGTGTAGAAAGCAAAAGTTACTAGAAATAACTAATATTTATGTCTGTAAATTTTTACAGAAGTAAATACATAATTTGAAAAAAAAGAACAACTGTATCTATATTTTAGACTATTTGTTTGTACCAAAGTGATTCCATACCAGTATGGTACCAAATGACTTGGTATCTAAGTGAGTTACAGGTATTGAAAAAAAAAATTACAAACATAGGAAAAAAGAAAATCTGTAGAATATTAGACTCTAAAATATACAATGTAATGTTAAACATACTTGAATAAAGGGGTTTTTAAAAAGCATGCGTCATATATTCTACTATCTTGGAAAAACTTGGAAAAGCTAACTTGTCCATTGATATTCCTCTTCTTTTTGAATGACTTTTGTTTTTCTCAGAGCTGGGCACAAGTTAGGATTGTGTTCATTGTCTGAGCTGACAACCCAAAGCCCTTCATTAGCACATGTCTAGGAGTCAAAGAGGGGAATAGAGATTAAAGTTCAAGCTCCTTATTGTAACTGTTAACAGCAGCTCTTGTAAAAGGTGTTGGGTGAGGCGTGGCACTGTGGTTGGTGGGGCTTTGTTGCTCTTGGGACAATCTCAAATCTTTAATATGGCATTAAGGTCCTTCCTAACTGCCCGCGTCATGAATGTTATCTCCCACCACCCACCTCCTCTGGACTAAACCGACTACACAGACATTCTTCCAGGATTTCAAACATGACAAATCTTTCCTGTCTTAGGCTTTGCTTAGATTCCTTCTTCTATTTGGATGGTATACCCTTCTCCTCACTCCTTCCACTTAATTGAAGCATGATTAGAGCTTCATTTAAATATTTCCTCCTCGGGGCACTTCCCTAATTGTCCCTGAGTTGAAGTGCTCCTCATATAGACCATCACAGCATCTCTGGTTCCTCTTCTGTAGCACTTCTGTCTTCTTTAATGATAATGATGATGATAACATTTATTTAATATCAATAACAACTTAGGGAGCTATTAATGTTATTATTCCTACTTGCAGATGAAGTAACTGTGAATTAGTGATATTGAATAACTTACTTAAGGAGACTCAAGGTCTTCCCTGTAGCTCAAACAGGAAAAAATCTGTCTGCAATATAGGATACCCGGGTTCCATCCCTGGGTCAAGAAGATCCTCTGGAGAAGGGAATGGCAATCCACTCCGATATTCTTGCCTGGAGAATCCCACGGACAGAGGAGCCTGGTGATCTTGTAGTCTGTGGGATCGCAGAGTCGGACACAACTGAGTGACTAACACTATTACTAGTACTCAAGGAGACATGAAGAGATAAAGAAAAAAGTGAAAGCGTTTCACTCAGTTGTGTCCGACTCCTTGTGAGCCTGTGGACTGTAGCCCACCAGGATCCTCAGTCTGTGGAATTCTCCAGGCAAGAATACTGGAGTAGAGAGTCATGCCCTTCTCCAGGGGATCGTCCCAGCACAGGGATCAAACTCCAGGTCTCCTGCATTGCAGTCAGAGTCTTCATTGTCTGAGCCACCAGGGAAGCCCAGTAAGTGATAAGCCAGGATTTAAATCTGGGACTTTAACTCTAAGCCACGCTCTTGAGCACTTTATTGTTACCTGAGTTCTACCCTCTTGTCTTTTTTTCCCATCCATATCTTGTACCTCACATAGTGCCAGGCACATCTTGTCACTCATACATATTTATTGAATGTGGAATAGATAAGTTGAGAAAAGAGTAACAATAAAATAATATAAAATAAATAAAATAAAATAAAATGAAAAGGCCTTGACATCTGGCATCTCACAGGTAGCCCATGGTGTCCTCCACTGAACACAAACTACGTCCAATAAATATGTAGAAGAGTCAGACAGGGCCACACCATGCCTGTGGTGGAGCATGACAAAAGTAAGACCACATTCCAATCATATGATGACAGAGAGAGTATGCAATGCAATCACAAAATATTCAAATACCCTTCTATCTCCACTAACATGAGTGGCTATCATTTTCTGACTAATGGCAACTTTAGCCTTGCATACTTCCTCCTGACTGTTAAATAAAAATGTGTAGGATACCTAGTTGAATTACTCAAGCTTTCTGACAGCACCCAATTCAGGAAAAAACTTGGCTTTCTCATATTCTCCTTTAAAACATCCAGCACAGACCCAAACACTATAAAAAGCTCCTCCTAATAAGAAGTGCATTCTCCCAACAGTCTGACCACATGTGTATTCCCAGGGGACTTTCACTGGTGAGCACCGAAGAGCAAATGAGAGTTATTTAACATAGTTGTGGTGATAGGAATTTAACTTCAGAAAGTTAGGACTTACACCTATGAAACTGCTACAAGTCTTATTAGTTGTTATGCTGACATTGCTTACTATGCTGAATTATATTATTCTAACCAGTTTAATGAGATATTTATGGATTTAATTGACCAAGTAGGCATTCTCTCCTTTTAAAGAATATATTTGAGAACTGACTTAAAAAACGAATGATCAGTCCCAGCTCATATTGTTGTTCTTTGAGAAGTATGATTAGATATCAGACGTCAAAAGGTAAGAAAAGAATGCTATAGTTAACTCATTTTATAACTCCCATTGCATTAGTTACAGAATTTTCTTATCCTTGGGAAAACTGGTAAAATGGCAAAAGCCATGTATTGATGCCCTCCATATCAGACACGACTGAGCGACTTTCACTTTCACATCTCTGTAATATCACTTTCTCCGTATATCGTCACTATTCCTTCCAGTCTTTAAAGCCTTCAATCCTCACAGGATCACTCTAACTTTTCAGCCATGATCATCATCATCAGTAACTTTTCACATTCTTCAGTTTTCCTTCACTATCCTCTCAATAAACTCCCTCTCCTGGTGGGGCACACTTTCCTGCTAAGATGATACATGAATATATGCTAATGTAGTTAAGGATGCTAATGGATTCATGACTTTCCCCTCCTCCATGACTCTGGTCTTTTAAAGGGAGTCCTTTGTCTTAATCTAAAGGGTTGATCTTAATAATGGGAAGAACAGTTATGGTTTAAGAGATCAAGATGCTGAGGAATTGTTCCAGATGAAAGGAAATTAAAGATAACTGACACCTAAATGCAATATGTGATCCTGATTGAATTCTGAACCAAAAAGAGAGTTTAGCATGAGATTATCACTGGGAGAGTTGATAAAATTTGAATATGGAATGAATATTAGACAATAGTATATCAAGGTTAAATTTTTCTGATTTTGATAACCTGACTCTGGTTATGTAAGAAAATATCCTTATTCTTAGGAAATAAACATTAATATATTTAGAGGCAGAGTTCTAGATACCTGGAACTTGGCCCAAATTGTGCAGAGAGAGAAGGAAGGAATAGGATGAAATGTTCAGAGGTTAACTCTTGATTGAATAATTTGCCAGTGTATTGGCAAATTAGTGGTATTAAAATAATATTAAATTGATTGGTATTTATTTTTCATTATTCTAGAATTTAAAGAATAATTGCTGCAAATTGTATCAAAAGCAAAATTTTATATATCCTTCTGGCAAGCATGTTCAGTCTTGTCTGACTCTTTGAGACCTCATGAATTGTAGCCTACCAGTCTCCTCGGTCCATGGAATTTTCCAGGCAAAAATACCGGAGTGGGTTACCATTCCTACTCCAGGGGATCTTCACAACCTAGGTATTGAACTTGTGTCTCTTTCATCTCCTGTATTGGCAAGCAGATTCTTTACCACTGTGCCACCTGGGAACCCCTTATACTAATATACATTTAAGTTCAGTTTAATTCAGTCACTCAGTCGTGTCTGACTTTTTGCAACCCCATGGACTACAGCACGCTGGGCTTTCCTGTCCATCACCAACTCCCAAAGCTTACTCCAACTCATGTCCATTGAGTCACTGGTACTGTCCACCCATCTCATCTCTGTTGTACCATTCTCCTCCTGCCTTCAATCTTTCTCAGCATCAGGCTATTTTCTAATGAGCCAGCTCTTCACATCAGGTGGCCAAAGTATTGGAGCTTCAGCATCAGTCCTTCCAACGAATATTGAAGACTGATTTCCTTCAGGATTGACAGGCTTGATCTTGCTGTTCAAGGGACTCTCAAGAGTCTTCTCCAACATCATAGTTCAAAAGCATCAATTCTTCGGTGCTCAGCTTTCCTTATGGTCCAACTCTCATATCCATACATGACTACTAGAAAAACCTTAGCTTTGACTATGTGGCCCTTAACTTTGTTCAAATAATTTTACTTTGGGGTGTTTATTCTAAAAATAATCAGGGAGAGGCACAAGGTATAGGGATATTCATCTAAATTTGTACAAATTTGGAAAAATAGAAACAATTTACACATTCAGTAGTTTAGCTTTGTTTTGAGATTATGCAGTCATTAAAACACTAGCCAATAATATTTACATGAGTGCTGAGTCGCTCAGTCAGGTCCAACTCTTTGCAACGCCATAGACCATTTTCCACCAGGCTCCTCTGTCCATGGGATTTTCCTGGCAAGAATGCTTAGTCGCTTGTAAAATTGCCATTGTTGAATATTAAAAACAAGAAGCGAAATATTACATGCAGAATTACTCCATTGCTGTGTACATGCTCCCAATCCCATTCACATAAAAGACTGTAAAACTATAAATCAAGATGTGGTGATTTAAGAAGTAGGAAAACAAAGTAACTTTAAACCTATTTTTACTTAAATAACACTTTAAAATTTTGTTAAAAACAAACATATTATTATGTAATTAAAAGCTACAAAAAACAAGTATAGGTTACATATTTTAAGTGAGACATACATATGCATAAATTTTAATACTGTTTCTATTCTTTTCATGCACACGTGAATATACTATAACTTCTTTCCAATGACACAAAATTCTGCTGCTGAAGCTGATGAGTGACATTTACAGCATGACCCCTAAACTCTTCTTTTAATGGAATATACATCCAGGTTTTGGAGGAGCTCATCTAAAGGATATGAACACTGGTGGATACTAGAGCTGGACCGGGGCAACTGGAGGTCCCTCAGCCCCTCCCCTGACCTGGGAATGAGTGTCCTGCTGGCTACTCCCACAGTGGGAGCATTTTCAAGGATGCAGCCTTGAGAAAACTGTGCTACTGACACCATCTGGAAGGTATATGTGGCTGAACTACATTTGATTGCTGTTCAGTTGCTCAGTCATGTCTGACTCTTTGTGACCCATGGACTGCAGCACTCCAGGCCTCCCTGTCCTTCACCATTTCCTGGAGCTTGCCCAAATTCATGTCCATTGAGTCAGTGATGCCATCCAACCATCTCATCCTCTGTCATCTCCTTCTCCTCCTGCCTTCAATCTTTCCTAGCATCAGGGTCTTTTCCAATGAGTAGCCTCTTTAGTCCAATGTATTAGAGCTTCAGCTTCAGCATCAGTCCTTCCAATGAATATTCAGAATTGATTTCCTTTAAGGTTAACTGGTTTGATCTCCTTGCAGTCCAAGGGACTCTCGAGTCTTCTCCAACCACAGTTCAAAAGCATTAATCTTTGACTAGACGGACCTTGGATGGCAAAGTAATATCTCTGCTTTTTAATAGCCCATTGAGGGCTTAATATAAAATTTCAAGAATCTGGTGGGTGGTGTTGGCAATTTAGCCATCTCACCATCACCCAAGACCTTGTAGATAAGTTCCCTTGCTTATGCATTCTGCCAGCTACCAATCTGGAGTGTGTTGCCTGTTTATTTGATTTCTCCTTGCCCTCCTTGAATGGGGGCTGGGTTGTGACCCAACACCAGGAAATTCTGCTACCATTGTAGCAAATAGATTTGTGTCTGCTATACGGGCATAGCCTGTTGGATTTGTTGACTAATGAGAGTATTAAGCCTGAGATTGCCCATTCTGGTAAGAAAAAAAGATTTATTAAAATCTGTGTACAAGGCACACTTCTTTTACTATATGCTAAATTTGCCTGTTGTCATTATCAAGAACTTTCAAAGGAATTTAATTCTTTTGTGATTCGATTTCCAAAGTTAGTTTCTTACGAGTGTTTTTAGGACCTAAATTTTAGATAGTATAGGCTAGAATTCAGAAATCATTTCTGTGGTTTTTAATAAATATTTTCTTTGTCATTCAACTCTGGATGTATTATTTGTAGTTTTATATACATATTGCTAAAGACTAACTGTTTATTTAATGTGTGTATGTGTGTGTGAGTGTGTGTGAGTGTGTGTGTGTGTGAGTGTGTGTGTGTGTGTGTGTGAGTGTGTGTGTGTGTGTGTGTGTGTGTGTGTGTGAGGTAGGCACAATGTCTGTATCATTTTGTTTGGGAATTTTTTTCAATCTAGATTGATCCCAGTGAGGAATCATTAGTTATATTATCATATTAGTAATAAATATTGAACTTTTCTACCAAGTACCACAGAACAACAAAGAGCTGGAAAACAGGTATATATTAAGCATACAAACTCCTGAATATTGGGCCCTATGCTATGGAATAGTACAATGGAGACTGTGAACTGTGGGAGATTCTGAAGCACAAAATTAAAAAGGCAGAAGCAATGCTGCAATGTGACACTTTACTTCAACTACCAGTCCTCATTAGGATTCCCAGTCTCGTCTTGTCAAGGAGAGCCAAATAGTTACCCCTGAGAAGACCACTGTAACTAACCGGAAACCTCCTACTCCTGATTTCTAAATTATGTGACATGACCAGCAGGTCAGGAGCCATCACATACACTGAGGGAATCAATTCCCAATATAGCTGCTGTGTATATTCTCCAGTTCAACTTTCTGTTCTGTGGTCCAATGATTTTATAAAGAAGCCCTACCCAGTGATAAGGGTATTATTTACATTTCCCCAGCCAGATTCTCCCACTGTAACCTAGACTGCATCTTGTGTAAGCATATGACTCACAGGCATTGGTCCTTTTCCTGAAACCCGGGATGAGAGCCAACTCTCAGTCACCTGTGGTACAGATGCCAGAGATGACTGGGGAACCGAAAGTCCTTGGTGAGTCCCACCTTCCATCTTAACCAGTAATGTTAGCCTCCTCCATGACCTTAAGCTTTCTTTAAGTATTGATTCTATATACCTACATATATAGGTATATCTGAATTACTTTCTGTATTTATATGTACACATAGATATATGTATAGGTGTATCTGAATTGCTTTGCTGTGTAGCAGACAATAACCATGACATTATAAATCAAATATATATAAAAACTATATATATATTCTTTTCATTTTGTTTTTCATTACGGATTATTACAGGATGTTGAATATACTTCCCTGTGCTAAATTGTAGGACCTTGTTTATCCATTCTATATACAATAGTTTCCATCTGCCAGTTCTAAACTCCCAGTACAATTCTCCTTTATCCTCCATATCCCTTGGCAAGCGCAAATCTGTTCTCTGTGTCTCTGGGTCTGTTTCATAGATAAGTTCATTTGTGCCATACTTTAAATTCCACATGTGAGTGATATCATATGATATTTGTCTTTCTCTTTCTGATTTATTTAGCTTAATATGATAATCTCTAGGCTCATCCACGCAGCTGCATATGGCATTATGGAGTTTAAATTTTATCACCACGCTATTCCCAACCTTTAATGGCTCATTGCCTTTTTAACAAAGGGTGAACACTTTATCCAAAGCCTGTACTTCCCAAATTTTCTGCCCTCCCCTACTTCTCTGACTTCTGTCTTGCTGCTGTCCACGGAGCATGCTCTAGCCATGCTGATCTGACCGTCTTTTGAATATTGGAGTCCTTGTATTTTCTGCTCCAGATCCAGAATACTTTGGAATCCACAAGTTTGTAGCTCTGCTTGCTCCTCACCCCCACACATCTATGTTCATATATTACTTCTAAATAGATGCCTCCGTGGCCACCCTGGCATGCATACATGTGGCTACCCTAGCTAAAGCAGCCCTGACACTGAAGTGTATTATGTATTACTAACTTATTTTATCACTATCTGCAAGATCTTGGGTAAGTTATTCTGCCTCATTTCCTTCATCTGAGAAATGAATCTTATAAAAGTAGTTACATACCTTATAGACTTGTTATAAGGATTTAATGAGTTATTACTTTTTAAAAGCTTTCCAGTAAATGATAAGCCCTATATAAATGTTTGATACTGTTATTGTTATTAATATTTATTTATCTTCTTCTTTTCCCACTAGCAATGCAAATTCCAGTAATAATCTGTCTTGGTCACCCCTCACTGTTGAGATGTAGAACTGTGAGACATATACTAAGCCTTCAATAAGTAATTTTTGAATGAATGAATGAAACATTTAACCACTCCTTTTACCTTCACTGGCTCTTCTTTTTTTTTTTCTTTGACAATTTCTTTGGTGAAGACATTTCCTCTGTGTCAATCATTGGTTTTCTTGGCATTTTTCCTCTACCCTCACTCTTTGAAGTATTGAACTTGAAACGTTTCTCTGACACCAGCTATAGTCTCTGTGATGGGAGTTCCCACCATCACATCTTTTAACTCACACCACACACCCAAGTTCCACTTTAGGGAGGCAGCTCTAAGTAGATGGAAATTTGGGGATCAGGAGACCTGAAATAACATATAAGTTCTGTGACTTTACTTGTTTTGTGACTCAGAGAAAACCACAAGCTTTCCAGAAACTATATTCTCTTGTAAGTAATAATTATTAATCTCCTCCTTCAGTGTCAGAGAAAGCATTTAAACAAAGAGTTAATAGACGTGAAAGTATTCTTTAAATTGTAAAATAGTATATATAATTTTGAGGTATTGTCAAAGACCTTGAACATGCTGTTTCTATAAGTATATGCTGTTGTTATCTTGCATTCAACATATTTATACTAAATTAACTTTTTTTTTCCAAAGCTGAATTCTTTCTAACTTCACTTTCTCTTATTTCACATATCCAGTCACTAGTCACTTCTGGTTTTCTCTCTGTGATGTATCTGAAATTTTCCTCCTGCTCTCTGTTATGTCAGATAACCATGGTTGTAGCTTTCTTCAATTTATATCTAGGTGATTACAACACTCATCTAGCTAGGTATTCTGTCTTCTTTTTCCAATCAATCAGACTGATTTTCTCAATCAGTCTTCTTAAATAAGAACCCTTAAATTTTCTCAAAACATTAATCATATTCAATTTATATTACTGCTGTAACACACTGCCACAAATTCAATGGCTTAAGCCAACAGATCTTATTGTCTTACAGTCCTATCGATCAGAAGTACAATGTAGGTTTCCTTGGGCTAAAAGCAAGGTGT
This sequence comes from Cervus canadensis, assembly GCF_019320065.1. NCBI lineage: Eukaryota > Metazoa > Chordata > Mammalia > Artiodactyla > Cervidae > Cervus > Cervus canadensis. The sequence continues at coordinate 26,279,693 of NC_057411.1, read as the reverse complement.
TGGCATTGGGTAAATATTAAGGTGTTGGTGAAGCTACATTCCCTTCTGAAGGCTCTCTGGGAGAATCCATTTTCTTGCCTTCTCAAGCTTCTATAGGCCACCTGCATTTCTGGGTTTATGATAACTTTCTTTGTCTCAAAGTCTTCAGCTTTGGGTCAAGTCCTTCTCAGACTACAGCTCTCTGACCACAGCTGGGGACAGCTCCCTGCTTTTAAAGGCTCATGTGATTAGACTGAGTCCACTGGGTTCATCAGAATCATCTCCCCAAATTAAGGTCTGTAAACTTAATCATATCTGCAGTGGCCCTTTTGTCATGTAAGGGACCACGTTCACAGGTTCCAGGAATTAGGACAAGGGCATCTTTGGGGTACGGGGAGTGGTGGTGGGTATTATTCGGCTTATGACACCATTTTAACGGCGTGTGTCCCCTGATCAAGAACTTTAAATGACGACTTATTACCCATTAATGTGAAGTTTATCTTCTCAGTTATGATTTAGAAGATCCTTCAGACTAAATTCTAACTTATTCTCAAATAGATATCTGACACTATTGTCAGGGTGGTTTCCCTTACATATCTTTAACATGCTATGATTTTCTTGATTGTTCTTCCAGTTGAAATGTCCCATTTGCTTATCAAAGTCCTGTCAATCTTCCAAGTCCAGTTAAAGCTTCCCCATTGACATGACCTTTCTCTAAATTGTTTGATATAATACTATATAGTATCTATGGTGGACTTCTGATGTTTGCCTGTTCAGAATTCGCTTATTCTTCCTCTAGTAATAGCTCTCTGATTTTCCTCTGCAGGGAAAAGATTCTCCCGTTAGGTACAAACTCTATGGCTTTTCAAAAAAATGTACTAGTGGCCAGGGCAAGAGGTGAGGTCATGATCCCAGCTAAGTAATCAGATGCTGCTTCCCTTGACCACTTGTACCCAAGAACAAAAACAGTTGGAATTCATACTTTCTAGAAGCAATACACTGCTAACTAAAGCACTAAAATCTCCCAGAATCCTTTAAAAATATCCTGTCTGACCAACTAATGGTAAATACCCAACATACAAAGCCAAATAAAGGAAGGACATTCCGTTTATTTAAATTCAGAGAACTATTTAGGAAAAGTCTTCCCAAAATTTCATATAAGCCTGCAGAGCCTTGTGCCTATTAAGAAAATAGGCACAGCCAAGTAATTTAGTGCAGGTATTGTTAATAGGTCCTCCCTGGTGGCTCAGTTAGTAAAGAGTCAACCTGCAATGTGGGAGACTTGGATTCGATTCCTGAGTCAGGAAGTTATTAATAGATCCAACACATGCTAAATGGAGGCCATGTGACAGGATGATACAAAGCGTTGGATAAGGGTATGGTTGTATTCATTGGAAATATAGGAAATATGAATAAATTATGAGTTTCCCCAGTAGCTCAGTGGTAAAGAATCTACCTGCAATGCAGGCACCACAGAAGATGCAGGTTAGATCCCTAGGTCCAGAAGACCCCCTGGAGAAGGGTATGGCAACCCACTCCAGTATTCTTGCCTGGAAAATCCCATGGACAGAGGAACCTGGCAGGCTACAGTCCATGGGGTCGCAAAGAATCAGAAACAACTGCAGTGACTCAAAAGGCACGCATATAAAAATATCAGTGGAAAGGTGATTTTTCCAGCCCATCTGTCAGAAAGGAGCAATGGTTTTCTGTTTAGTCTTTATCTCTGGATAGCAAGATTGATACCAGGGAAATATGTCATATTCTTGGCCCTCAACGTGTCATCAGGGATAATTCATGTTCTGGAAAAATGATAAAGTACTAGAACTTCCTTGATTCTTTGGCTTTTATTTTAATTCCATCAAACCCCATACATCCTTCCCAAAAATTTATTCTTGGTTAAGCCAGAATCAATTTCAGGTTTTTTTTTCCCTAAAAGCCAAAGAACTGTAACTACTAAAGCCGTGCATTGGCTTTGTATGTTGGGTATTTACCATTAGTTGGCCAGACAGGATATTTTTAAAGGATTCGTATTTTATGTCTCCTTCTTAATGAATTCATGTTGGACCCTAATGAACAAAACAACATCTTGTGGCCATTTGAGGAGAAATATGTTCTAGAACTGATCAAAGTCTAATACATTGCCTACAGTTTCCTATTTTAAAAAAAATGTGATATTCTATCAAAGTCTAGTCTTCTGGGAAATTTTTCCTTCTGCATAATGCCTTCAAAATGGCCAGTTCTGCAGTTTTTCCATTGTTGTACAAATTTGAGGGTAATCCTCTCTGAAACTACTTGAACATGAACCCTTCAGCACCTTCCAAAAAAGACACCAGGTTTTTGGCCTGAGGTACAAAAAGGATGGAGTTGAATTTAATTAAATAGGAACATGGTAGGAGAAAAAACAATAAGGGACTGGCGGTCATTGAACATGTTACCTTTTAATGTCCAGTAGATATCCAAGTGGATAGGTAGTTGTGTAATGAAGTTTAGAAATCAGGGGAAATATCTAGTCAAGGAATAGTCAGTTACAAATGGCAATTAAAGGCACAAGGCTGTATGGAATAAAGTAGGGATTGTATATATAGAGAAAACTCGAGGAGGGCATGGCAACCCACTCCAGTATTTTTGCCTGGAGAATCGCATAGATAGAGGAGACTGGTGGGCTTCTGTCCATAGGGTCGCAAAGAATCAGACATGCCTGAAGCGACTTAGCGCATATGCATATAGAGAAAAAGTTCCAAAATTAAGAGCTCAGGCGGACTCCAGCATTTACAAATCAGTGGTGGAAGACAGAAGATATTAGGGAAGATCAAGGATGAGACTGAAAACAGGTTGACAATCAGATGAGTAGGGCACCTTGAAGGCTGAATGGGAGAAGCGTCATGGAGTTCTTTTCCTTACTTAACCCTGTGGGTTCTCAGACTTTGAATAGAATCAGCCTGATGGTTCCGTGAGATCTCAAGAATTTCATCTTATAGGGATTTCTGTCTCTCCCCCACAAAATTCCAAATTAAATCTCACACTCACTCCATGTGATGGTCTGTTCTGCTGCCCCTGGCATGAACCAGGTGCCAAGTCACTGTAGTCGTGTCTGACTCCTTGTGACCCCATGGACTGTAGCCCGCTGGGCTCCTCTGTCCATGGGATTTTCCAGGCAAGAATACTGGAGTGGGTTGCCCTTTCTTTCTCCAGGGGACCTTCCTGATCCACAGATGGAACCCGAGTCTCTTACATCTCCTGCATTGGGAGGCGGGTTCTTTAACACTAGCGCCACCATGGCCAGAGCTGCAGTGTAACTGGGGACCAGAAGGCCTTGTTTCTCACCCCAGCTTCATCTTTTACTACCAACTGTGACCCTGGACAGCTTGGTTTATCCCCTTGTAAAATGGTCAGAGCTATGCCTCCCTGCCCTATCCAGAGACTTATGAAGTGGCCCAAGGGGCTAATAAAAGACAAAGCCTTCTATAGATTGTTGAAGCATATACTTCAGAAGGTGTTACTGTGACAGAGGTTCAGAGGATCAGTGTTTCCCACTGTGCGGTGGTGTGTGTGCTTGATCATGGCCTACTCTCTGCAACCTTGTGGTCTGCAGCCCACCAGACTCCTCTGTCCATGGAATCCTCCAGGCAAAAATACTGGAATGGGACCCCCTACTCCAGGGGATCTTCCAGACCTAGGGACTGAATCTGTGTTTCCTGCATCTCCTGCATTAGCAGGCTGATTCTTTACCACTGAGCCAATGGGAAAGCCTGGGAGAACCCAAACTTTTGGTTGGCAGATGCTGAGGGAATCATGGGACATGCTTCTGTCTGATGCGTCCTTTCAAAAGTTATTTCTCAGTAGGATATGTATTCTTCTTAAAAATTTTTATTGGGCTATAGTTGTTTCACAATTCTGTGTTAGTTTCTGCTGCACAACGAAGTCAATGTGTACATTATGTACACAGTCATATGTGTACATATATGTGTACAGTCATATGTGTACATATATGTGTACAGTCATATGTGTACATATATGCCCTCTCTCTTGGACCTTCCTGCCACCTCCCCATCCCACCCATCTAGCTCATCACAGAGCAGTGAGCTGAGCTGCCTATGCTATACAACAACTACTCTCTAAAAATATTCTTTTCAAATATACTAACATTTAGAATTTTATAACTAATATAATTCCTTACCTTTCAAAGAAATTCTTCACTATGGTAGGCCATAATCTATGATAAATTTATAAAGTCCTTTCCCAAACTAAAACCAATGTCTTTAAACACATTATAGTCCTGTCACTGCTTTTAAGCCCTTTAATGTAGTATGGAAAAACAAAAGAGACTAAATCAATCACTGACATTTTTAATGCAAGGTGTTTCATGCATTTTTATTTTTCAATTTTGTTTTTTCCAGTTTCCAACAAAAAATAAATAAAAATTAATAATATCCTGTGAAGTATCTATAGTTTCCTTCAATATCTTAAGGTACACAATTATCAAAGCTGATATTGAACACAAACAAATTGATACAATTCAGTACTCTGATAAAATTCATTGTCAAATAAGTTACTTTAAACTGCATGTGATACAACTTTATGTTCTATAGCATCTTGAATATAAACTGTATACCAAAATGGCTCTTCAAACTTAAAAAGTGCAATTACAGAGTGCAAAAACAGCAGAGAGAGATTCACTTTCTTACATTTAACCTCATCCAACTTGAATAACAGGCATGTTTTAGATAAAATTATTCTTTAGTCAAAACATTAAATTTTACTCAAGCAACACTGTTTATATAAAAGCTGTGACTCCCCGTTTTCCCATATGAATAAGAGTAGAAAGAAATCATAAAGTAATGGGCAGCAAGTTAAACACATTTTTCCCCAAAAGTCTACATACTGACTGTTGCAGCAAAAATGGCAAAATGGATCAGACATGAGTTTTTAAAAACTGCATTACTGAATTCAACAGAAATTAGAAGCTAGTATCATGTATTTGGTACATGCTCTGACACCTCAGAGCAGTTGAATTTAACTAATCCTCTTCTCAGGACTCAGAAATAAAAATCTGTCCTCAATGCACCATCTGTCTCCTTGTTTTGACTTTGGCAGAGAGATAAGAACAAAGAATGTCCAAAAGAACAGTGGCATTTGATTGTATTTTAAATACTTAATATATTATACAAATCTTGATTGTGAGATTACATCTTTAGCATCAATCTTAGAGCCTCTTTGGTTATAGAGTATGTCTACTGGGTTACTGTGTGGTCTTGGTGGGAAGCCACAATCTAGGTATTTATGCATTGGTTTGCATTTAGTCTCAATACATTAGATATAGATAGATCTTTCTAGAAATATATATAGTGAGAAATTTGTAAAATAAGGAAGATAGACTAAATATGAGCCAAATTTTTTTCATTGTTTGTAAGAAACATGAGCTAATAGCAATGGTTTTTTAATGTTTGCTCAGCATTATCTTCATTAAGACATTTTTAAAATTAATTTTCACCCATAAAAGCAATCTGTGTCCTATCTTTTTTATTATTTAATATCAAATTATAAATAAAAATATAACTTTTACAGGGGCTAAAGATTTAACATCCCAAACCACTTACAATTAATTATGTAATATGAATTGAAATACTCAGGATAAACCAATATGACTCCCTTTTGTAACAAAATAAATGGATTTCATATGACTTCTTGGTTCGTCAATAAAATTTTTTTGAAGCAATCAATATCACTCAAAATAAGCAGACCTCCCTTACATACAGTAGATGTCAATAAGGATGTGTAGGATTTAAAACATATTTGCACATTTTACTTCAGCTATATTACTGGGAAACAGAAATATGCTTTTAGATCTCTTTAGACCATATATAGAATAACTGTCTTATACTTTAACACTTAGTCCATCAAATTTTGGACTGATTTAATTGTAGAATTCTTTAGCAAAGTTCATATAGAAATAAATACTCTTCAAAAAAGAAGCACCAATTTTGGCTTCATGTGTGGATTTTTTTTATTAGTTCATGAGCAACAGTTACCTAGCACAAATGTTGTACTGAAAAAAAAAAAAAGGACATTGTGAAGCTATACATAAAATTACATAAAAGATGGTAAAAGTTTTCTCAATTCATTTTCTTAAGGAAAATCTATTAGACCAGCAGTCCCCAATCTTTTTGGCTCCAGGGACTGGTTTTGTGGAGGACAATTTTTCCATGCACCAGGGAGAGGTGAGTGATGGGGAGAGGCTGTAAATACAGATGAAGCTTTGCTTGCTCGCCTGCCACTCACCTCTGATGTGTGGCCCATTTCTAACCAGCCGTAGACTGGGAGCAGTCTGTGGCCGGGGGTTGGGGACCCCTGTATTAGATGGATGACTCTTATCCATAGGAGTTGTGAATGGACATAGAGAATTGCACACATTCCTTCCAGGCAGTAAACAGAGAGGATGTGTGAGCGGAGGGAGCAGAGGGTATAGCCCAAGATCTATATTTGCTTCTCCCCAATTCCCATAGCATTACTGCTTCAATACATGGCACAGTGGTGCCAACTCAAACACCAAACTCTGATACAGTCAAACCAATTATCATTGATTCGAGGAGTAGAAAAATATATTAAATTGGTTTGACCATATTCTAGGCTTATAGAAATCTGTCACGTACTGACACTTTCTAAACAATGAACTGGGCATTGCTCACTCCTATGCACTGTACACCAGGCAAAAAGTTTTCAGTAAAGCATTTAGCTCAGAAAAGGATTTCTTACAAAAATATCCACTTTCCTTTTATATTAAATATTTTGTGTACATTATACATTAGCAATCTGTTAAAAATAAAACAAAAATAAAAACTTTTCTTAGTATATTAAAAAATACATCATTGCTGACTTAACATATGACCCCACATAAATATTATTAATAAAATAGGAATATTAACATAACCAGGCATGCAGTGCATCCTGCCCATAAGCTTAACGGCACCATTCAGACTTGCGGCAATGCCGGATCCCCTGACGTCACTCTTTCATATTCCTTCTTTGGTTCTTTACTTTTTCGATTTCTGTACCTAGAAACATTCAGAAATGAAATCATTAGCACTGTAGTTAACAGTAATAAGACAAACACTTGGACTCTAAAGGTATTTCAGCATGGTGCTTCCATAATGACATAGGTAACCAGGTTTAGGTTGAAGGTGAGAAAAAAGGGAAGAAGCAAGAAGTAGTTTCCCTCAACAAATAATTTTGGGAGGAAATGGTGAAATGCAGTTAAATAACTTCTCAGAGGCTTTCAGATGGTCATGAAAATTGTAAAATTCCAGGAGAGCATGTGACCACATTTAATCCTGGACTGTTATCATTTTTTTTCTTTTTCTCTGTCTTCCCTTCCCTTTTCCTTCCTTCTTTCCTTATTACTAATAAGAAAAAAAGTACAAATACTTTGAATATCACTATTACATTCTACCTATCACGTTGATGTAATGTTGTCACCAATAAAAATAAAAATAACTAATATGTATCAGGCAATCACTATGTGACTGACAATGTTTTAAGTGCTATATATTCATTATTTATTTTGTCTTTACACTTAGCATTATCATCCTCATTTTACAGATGAAAAAAGTAAAATACAAATGGATTACATAACCTGGCAAGTTCTCCTAGCTAGGATTCATAAATCTAGTGGTTCAGAATCTTCATTCACTCATTCATTAAAGCTATCTACCTAATATTTTGAGTTCATTTTCTACCCATTTTGAAGATGAATCATGTAGACTTAAGGAAACTGCATAATGTTTTTACTTAGTTGAAAAACACAATTAGGAAAACCTTTGTTTAGCCTTGATCTGGCTACTTGTCAACTAGACAAGCCAGGCCATGTCAATTCACCTCTCTGGGTCTCACTTTCTCATCTTTCTAAAAGGAAGGATTGTAGTTAAAGACCTTTCAGGTGTGTTTCATTTGTAATAATATTCAGTTATGTGATCATAACTAATTAAAAAGTATTATAATTTGATGAATACTTAGAAGTAAACAAAGACCAAATAAATTTAATCTTGTAAAAGTAACATTTTTGGAGCTTCAAAAGTAGAAGTGCATTATTTTCAGCAAAAATAAAGTACAATTCACTCGAATGTACACTGAAAAATTTGTAGCCCTTCCAAAATAAGAAGGATTTCATGGAGACATGTTAAAGGCAGCTATTAAGTAGGGCTTTCCAGGTGGCACGGTGGTAAAGAGCCAGCCTGCCAATGCAGGAGATGCAAGAGACTCAGTTTTTATTCCTGGATCAGGATGTTCCCTTGCAGTAGGAAATGACAACCCACTCCAGTATTCTTGTGTGGACAAGTCCATGGACAGAGGAGCCTGGCAAGCTACAGTCTATGGGGTCGCAAACCATTGGATATGACTGAGCACACACACTATTAAAGTCATACTATTCCTGATCCTAACCTTAAAAAACAATCTGATATACTGTCAAAAGTTTCAATGCCCATTCAGTTATCAGCATATATCAGTATAGCACAGTACACGAATATAGAGTGTTGAAGATGGAATTTTAAGGGATTGGCATGAACCAATTTTTAAAAGTAAGCTCTTACAATTATCCGGACACTCGTTTTTACTAGTCTGCCTTAAATTTTAAGATCCTAAGCCTCTAGGGTTATTAATTTATAAAATATATTTTATGAAATACAAACTTTGATCTAATAAATTAAATACAAGTGGCTAAATTTAACACTGGCATGATGCCTTATGATTCACTTTTGCATGTGTTATACTCAATACTGATAGTACTCCTGTCATTAATGTAGAATAAGGATTTCTATTTGTATTTTATAAAGGAAGGAACTGACACTCTTAGTTTAAGTTGTATAAGGTCACAGAGGTAATAAATAACAGAGCCCAAAATAGAGTCAAGTCCAGATGCTCTGCTGCTGAAACTTCCTTAAAAATATCTTTAGTGCAGAGCCTGTCTTTTCCCACTAAATAATACTTTGCCATGTTTTTACCCAGTTTGTGTGTCTTGTATAAAGGTAATTTACAAAAGCAGAGTGTTAAAAAACAAAAACACTGGCTTACCATCTGCAAAAGTAGTATATGGAACCAGCAACTATGACAAGGAAGAAGATAACAAGAATCACGGTCAAAGCCACATATTCTTTGCTCAGAGGTTTTTGGACGGTTAAAAAGAAATGCTCACACCGGACACCAGTGTAACCTACTTCACACCTAAAGGAAGATAAAGATCAATTATTTTAAAAAGAAATCTTGGTTCTGAATTAGTTTCATAAGAGATCATCTCACACTATAATGCAAGATATCAACAAGGTCTGCCAAAAGTTGTAAAAATGACTTCAAAGACTGACCTGAAAGCTGGCCCAACCTTGATAAAAGAGACCCATGAAGCTCTCAAATCGTAACTGTTGTATTAAAATGATAGTCTGATTCAGCTGCCAATGTGGCTGACAATGGTGTTTTGTAAGTTGTGTGGTTTTGCGGTGCTTTTTGTCTAAATCAGTGGAGTCAATGCTTGTAACAATAGCTGACATATAAGTCCAGTGAAAAGATTAAAAGGTGACCTGCTATTGTGGTAAGTGTGAGAGGAAGATATCTGAAGCCCTCCCCATTCCACACTCCTGAAGAATCTGTATAATCTGATAACTACCATTTCTTCTGCTATTTGTTCCCCAACTTAAAAGAAGGTGGCATTAGTGGTAAAGAACCCATCTGCCAATGCAGGAGGCATAAGAGAGCCAGGTTTGATCCCTGGGTCGGGAAGATCCCCTGGAGAAAGGAATGGCTACCCACTCCGGTATTCTTGCCTGGAGAATCCCCCGGACAGAGGAGCCTGGTGGGCTACAGTCCATAGCGTTGCAAAGAGTCAGACACAACTGAAGTGACTTAGTACACACAGCACAACTTAAAAGAAAACTCAGTATTAAGTTTCTGATAGTAAATATAAATTGCATGCTAATAGTACTAAGAACTGCAGGCCATGGAAATAATAGAGTAATTATTAAGATAAAAAAGAGAGACAATGTGGGTTTTTAAAAAATTGTTGTTTGTGTTTGGCACATTACCTGCAGTAATTTTCACTCATGTCTACCAGGTAGATGCACTGTCCGTGCAAACAGTAGCCATTCATATCAGCGCTACACTTTGTTATTGACACTTGAGCCACACGTGGATTATCTTCAGTTTGAACTGTGAAAGAAATGGAAAGTGGAATGTATTCTGTTATTTTCTCTGAAGTAGTAATCAGCCTTTCATAATAGTAACCACTCTCAGGCATTTGTGGACAAAAAGTCACTTTAGTTATCCTACTCTCTAGACCAATAAGCAAAACACTGGATTGCCAAAGGAAAATGTCCAGAGGACTAAACAAAATAACATAAAAACTGGGAATAAAATTCTCAAAAGACAACGTTTAAGGATAGAAAAGGTAAGTTGAAGGCACACATGAAAAATCACAATACTTTACGACTATTCACTTATCCAAATAAGGTTGCCTAATTTTTTCAAATAATTCTGACATTTGCAAGCTGAATCCATTAATTAATTTAAGACAGCTTAAATCTATAGCGGGCTTTAAGCCAACAAGGCTTGTTTTGGGGTGCAGTCTCTGGTAGCTCAGTCGGTAAAGGATCTGCCTGCAATGCAGGAGACTAGGGTTTGATCCCTGGGTCAGGAAGATCCCCTGGAGAAGGAAATGGCAACCCACTCCAGTGTTCTTGCCTGGAAAATCCCATGGAAGAATCTGACAGGCTACGGTCCATTGGGTCAAAAGAATCAGACATGATTTATGACTAAACCACCACCCCAAACCCAAAATCAATCAAAGTCTCTAATGATAAGACCTGAACATGAACTAAACAAACACTGACTTATAAATGCCTTGGTTACACAAATACAACCATGAAAATGGTAGCCTCTTTAGAATAGTGCTACAACCTACACATAACATTTACTTTAGAATTTTTTATAAAGAACTTTTTTTAACAGTTTATTTACTTTTTTGGCCGTGTGGCATGTGGGATCTTAGTTCCCAAACCAGGGATTGAACCCATGTCCTCTGCAGTTGAGTCTTAACCATTGGACCACCAGGGAATCCCTAGAATGTTTTAATTACTAAAATTTGAAAAATATAAATGAAATAATCAAACAGGACATCTTGACTGTAATACTCTTGTTCAAATAGCTAAAAATAGGGAGCGAGGCAGACCAAACCTCTAGAGTATAATGAGGAAGGACAAGAAAGGAGGTGTAATACTCTGGTTACTCAGGATAACTCTGAACTCAATAACTCAGACTGAGTATAAAGCACATCTCTCCTGAACCACAGTCAGAGTCCTCTGGGGTCCAAAGATGAGGCTATGTACCACTTATCTGTATGCATGTATGCTAAGTCGCTTCAGTTGTGTCTGGCTCTTTGTGAGGCTATGGACCATAGCCCGTCAGGCTCCTCTGTCCATGGGATTTTTCCAGGCAAGAATACTGGAGGGGGTTGCCATGCCCTTCTCCAGGGGATCTTCCCGACTCAGGGATCAAACCCACATCTCCTGCATTGGCAGGCTAGTTCTTTACCACTAGTGCCACCTAAGCATGGTATTTGGCATGTATTAAGTACTCTATAGATATTTTCTGAATGAATGCTGTAACTCAAAATAAAGGACATCATTTGTTCCTTTTACAAAAATTAACAAAATATGTTATCTACTGTGTACAAAGCTCAAATTTGCCTATTTTGCCTGGGATCCAACCTCTCCCAATAGTGTCACAGCTCTGAAATGTTCAAAGGGAATCTGATTTTCTTTGTTCCCTCTCTTTAAGATCAAATCTTCACATTTAACTAGATATACAGTCCCTCTGCCTCCAGTTACTCCTTTATGTAATTTTTCCAAATCATTGAGTTGTTAATAGAGCAGCTATTCCCCCCTCTTTTTCCCACTATCTCATATTTATAGTCATATTTCTGTTAAAAACGTGTAATTATTTGATGCAACATTAAAAAAGCTGGGCTTACCTAATGCTGTGCAGTTATCTTCCGACTCTCCTGGGATACATGAAGGAATCACAGTTGTACTGAAGACTGCTTGAAGAAGATAGAAAACTATTTATGGAGAAAAAGAAAATATATAACTAATGCTTCAAGAAAGAAATTCTGACTAGATTTCCACATAATTACAATATTTGCAGATTTCTTTGAATTATTTCAAGAATTTGATCCATCTAAACCATGAAAGAAAATAATTCATGCAAACAGGCATATCACTGAAAATAAATGAACACCCAGCCCTGTGTCCCATGGTAAAAGCCTTGGCATTACATTCAGAGTTACAAAATTGACCTGCTCTAAACATTTCACAGTAACCTTTTCAAAGACCTGGTTTTAACATCTGATTTCTTAAGAAGCTTAGCAATTGGAAAATTTCCACAGTTTTACTTCATGATGTGTTCAGAGCAATGCTCCAAAGTAGAACCTATCACAAAGAAGGCTTCAAATAAAACTCAGCTTCTATTTATGGTCACAATGAAATAGGACTCTCAACCGAAGATATATCAGTTGTTGATTTAAGTACCTAAGGTACTCTTTGTATTACACATGAAAATATTAATAGATTTTAATGAACAATGTGTAATCTAAGTAAAGTCACAACATATCTTATCCAATATGGGAAGGAATACACACACTTACATGAACCATATTGAGCCTTAGAATATGGTTTCTGTCAGCCAATAAGAGATTAACAAGGTGTTTCACTGTGTGTCTCCACTGAAAAGATACATGTTGGGTAACTGGCACCAGGATGACTCAAGAAGTTTGTGAATTGCATGGAAAGAATAGGAAGAATCCTTTCAACTGCAGGAAAGTTTACTGAAGAGAGTTTTACTGTTCTTCTTAGGAGTCATGTATTTGCTCTTTAATCACTCGTTCCAGGTTATATGAGTAACTGTTACATAATAAACATTATTGGTGGTGGTGGTGATAGCAGTTAGCAGCAGCTGACATTTCTTCACCATGTACTACGTGTGGGCATATAGATTTCTTATGGTCTGAGACACCAGGGCCCAAGAATACTGGAGTGGGTAGCCATTTTCTTCTCCAGGGGATCTTCCTGACCCAGGGATCGAACCTGGGTATCCCACATTGCAGTACGATTCTTTGCCGTCTGAATCATCAGGGAAGCCCATCCTTACCTATGCTATCTCTTTAATCCACCCAGTGACTCTTTGAAGAAGATACTGCTGTTCTCCCCATTAGCCATGAAAAAGTGAGGCATAAAGAGTTTAAGTAACTTTCTTCAGAGTACACAGCAATGTTGTTCGTGGGCCACGTTACAGAATTTGGAAATAGGCAATAACACTAGAGTATAATGGACATTACAGGGAATGAACTCAGCTAAATGTAAATGAAGCAGAGTATTTAACGCCATAAAGAGGCAACAAAGTATGGTGGAAAGGCAATCCTGGGAGAAAACCTGAGCTATGCAATTTTGGACAAATTAATTAAATTCTCTGGATCTCAATTTTCCCAAATTTATAGTTTGGGGGAGAATTAAATGAAATGGGACTCATGAATATTCCATGCCATTCAATAGCTAGCTTGTTTTTAGCAGTAGTATATGTGGATAGTGCCCTCTGCTGGTCTATAAGAAGGTTATAAATCTCTCTGTACTTTGCTATTTTAAAGGATAATTATTCCATATAATAAAGAATTTTATTTTTTCACAAGCAGAGGAGGTGTGTACGTGTTAAGCAAATTGAGTATGATTTGGGTAAAGCATAAGCATCAGAGTTTGTAGTTTCTTAATGTTTCAAACTTGACACTGATAATAATCCTGTGAAGTAGTTATATTAACCTCAATAACTGCAGTGTAGTTAAATTAAATGTCTTATCCAAGACCAATTATCTAGAGATTATAGAAGATAAGGGTTAGGAGTACATCTTATGACATCAAGTCTCATAACCTTTCAGTGACTTGAAAATATCTTTTGGAAAGTTTAGAATTACTACCTCCCTGCTCCATATTTCTCCTACAATATAAATGATACTTTGATTGTCCTTACAGAGGAAAAAAAAAATCTTCCTTAAATGACAAAAAAAAAATGGCTAAAATTTGGATTCCACTGTCAGTTGAACAGAGATGGAAAAGGATAACTTTGTCCACACATTTTTCTAGGGGTGAATTAGCGAGAGTTTTATCCAAGCCAATATCGTTCTACTTCTCGATATAATTTTGCCATGAACTTTCACTCATAAAGAATTACCTCCTTTGATTTATACAATCTGCTCAACACAAGCTGGAGTTTTAAATGTGTGTTTTTACATCCCTGACTTTCCTATTCCTCCACGGCTCTTCAACCGATGGGAGGAGATATTACCGATTCTCCTGCAAAAGGGCCAGCCAGGTCCACTGTGCAAATGCACATTTCTCTGCAAAGGATCGTTTCTTCATTCTTTGCAGAAACCAGACACTAGCCTTTCCTGTTCAGAACTGCTTACAAATGCAACCTGCAACTATTATAACAGAATCCAGCTAATTGCTCTGAGGTGTTGCTTATTAGTTGTTTTTTTTTTTTTTCTCAAAGGTTTTTCATATTGCTAGTTTTTCCACCGTTGGAAACTTTGTTCCAGTTGGTCAAGCCACAAGTGAAATATTTGTCTTTGTGAATTAAAGAATGTTCAGGGCAGGGCGTGCCTCCACAAAACCTGGGCTGTCCTAACCTCTGACGCTCCCTTGGACATAGTCCATCTCTCAGGATGGTTTCTATGAGACTTGGTACATTAATCCCACATCCGGGTATTTTACAGATGGAATTGTAAATGATTTTAAATGTAGCTCTCAAATGACAGTGTTTAGATTACACTTTCATCACAGATATATGTAGCCAATGAACCACTAAGTGTTCAGTTCTTGTGTGTGCTCAGTCATGTCTGACTCTTGGCGACCCCACGGACTGTAGCCGGCCAGGCTCCTCTGTCCATGTTATTTTCCAGGCCAGAATACTTGAGTGGGTTGTAGTTTCCTTCTCCAGGGGATCTTTCCAATGACCCAGGGATAAGACATGCATCTTTTGTGTCTCCTGCACTAGCTCGCAGATTCTTTACCACTAGCACCACTTGGGAAGAATTACCAAAATTGGTTCCAAATGAACTACCAAAATTGGTTCTAAATCATGTGTTCATTCACACAGCTCTATTGCTTCAAAATTGATTTTCAAGCTTTCCTCAACTTCACATCTAGCCCAGGGCCTTGCGCAATGGAGTAAAGGAATAGTGGGGAGAGATCAAAAGATTGAAAAAGTTCACCCATGGAGAATTTTAACATCTAGCATTAATATCCAATTATAATTCACTACTCATTAAAGTCATACAGGGATACATGCTGAAGTCCTATCTGTATTTTTCCTTAATCTCTCAGTTTTTCATGACTTTAGTGTTAATTGAACATAATGATTTTTCTCTAGGTCAATTACAAATCTTATATTTGAGTTTTTGATCTTGACCATGGGTCCCTGCTGAGAAAATATAACCCTATGATATTATTTGGATATACAGTTTGGATAATGTCAGCATGTCAGCAAACAGATTGGTGGCCAGCCCTACATTGGTAACTAAGACACACAGGAATTCCATGCTAAATAGTAATTTGTAAACTCAAAATTAGCCATTGGAACTTCTATGTCAATAATGTTATGGAAACAAAACTGTCTTAGGAGCCCATTATTTCTGTCCAATTTCCAAATGGGTTTCAGGAATTTAAAGCTCGCCTATTCATCTAACTTCACCTTTCAGAGATTTGTTTCAGTGAAATCACAAATGTGCCAGCAGGAAGTGGCACCGGTGACTCACAGGATACAAATCAGCTCCACTCTGAGTCAGGGCCGAGCCTACACCTTACACAATCCTGGGGGCAGCGCGTGGGAGAGGGTGAGTGCCATCACCCCAGGGGGGCGGGGGGGCACTAAATGTCCTGGGCCCTGGGGCATCAAGTGAAAAGTGCGTGCCTGACCTCCAGAAGGAATGCTAAAGGTAGAAAACGTCCTTTTTATTGCATACGGTTTCTTTTGTCCTTGCTTCCTTCTGGCCACACCGAGGGGCCATCTAGATGGAGACTGAGATTTGGTGACTGGTTAACCAAGCCTATTCTGCAATCATCAACTGCAATTCTCAGAGATAAAATGACTCTCCTGAATAACAATCAAGTCAAATAAAAATGACCCCAAATAAAATGAGATGGGTTACAGAATGAAAGGAATGCACCTTATTTCCCTAATTTAACCTTTTAGGATATTTAGACCAGAACAGCAAACTCATAATGAATCACAGAAATTGCCCAGCCCAAACAGGCAGCAAAATCCTCTTTGTTCACACTTCTGCTTGGTCACATGCCTACCTACTCACAAGACTGTTAGTTTTCTACCTTCTTCCAGGGCAGTCTGTAATTTTAGGATTTGTCTTTAACACACTAGGCTTGTTAGGTCTTGTATACTTTCAAGGAGTGAATATGCCTTCATCATTTCCAGACGTCTTTTTGTCTTAAATTCCACTATTAGATAAAGTTAAAATAACTGTAAGCTCTGTTATCACATCAGACACTGTAAAGAACTACTGAAAGTACTTTCTAGTAACAGCCTATTTCTCAGAGAATAGCACATATAATAGTACATACATATAATGTATATCTGTATAGCATAAACCTTGCTTCCTACCAGCAATCATTTTCTTTCTACAGCTTTTAATGTTAACTTTACCACTAAGTATCATTAAAAAGTACATGTAAAAGCCAACAGTAACTATTTAGGTAAAAACAGGATAACAGAATGAAACCAGAGGTTGATATAATGACAGGTTACAAATAAGTCTTTAATTTTGAATTTCATATACAGCCATAAGATCTTCCTTGTCAAGTGTCAAGAGAAGATGTAATAAATAGGCCATAGTTTTCAGTTCAGAGACATTAAATAACTCTTCAGTTCTGGCAATAATTTCTAAATCATACTTCAAATTGCTCATATATTTTAGTTATCATACAATACTATACCTAAAACTATTCAAATCAAGAATTGTGTGTCAAAATATGAAAGTAGAGCTTATTTTATCATAAAAATGGATTTAATGCTGTCTATCTTATTCATAATGGAAATGTTCTTATAATATAGGAGAAAGAATATCAACTATTGTATAAAGGATACAATTTGTACTAGTCTGGATGTTTACAAATTTTGTGACTGAGGGCTCTAAATATGGAATGTGCAACCTTTAAAACCAAAGATTCATCTCTAGGGTACTATTTCAAATTATCTATTGAAAATGTATTATTTTTCTTCAAGATAATATTTCACGGAGGATCCTTTTAGCACCTTTTCTATCTTCACCCCCTTCCATCTTGCTTCTTACATGTATCCCCATTGATTCAATTCATAAATTTAAATTACTATTACATTATTGTCTCAAAAGACAAATCTTCTAAAGGAGAAACAGTTTGGATAAGTGGGTGCCGTTTGCCTTTTCTTCCTTCCTTACAGTCATATTGTGGTCTACAACTTTGAAAACTTAACATTTTCAGACGCATACTAACTATTGTTATTGTTCATTCTTTACCGAAGCCCACTGCCAAAAATGAATTTGCAAAAGGATAGTGTTTTCATCAGTAAGCATCAAAAAAAAAAAAAAAAGAAAGAAAGAAAAGAGGAGAAAACAAGTACATAAAAGATATTTTTAAAGCCTTAAGGCTAATTACATTTCATTCCAAGAATCTGTGTGATGCACCTAGCAAAATGGGAGCTGCTAAGAAATTTTACTTTGTGAAAATATATTTTTTGGTTAGCACCGGAGAAGTCAACTTTTGTACGAAGCACATGTGCATCCTTAGCATAACAGAAGGGTGGGAAGGGCTTAATTACACTTGATAAACGAGAGGGAAGGAAAGCAACTCAACTTACACTAACTTTTTAGTAATTACCTGTTTCTAATAATATTTGTTCAACAAATACCTACCAAGAGTCTTCTGTATGCATGATACTGAACAAGATGCTGCAAGGTAAACTGATGCAAGGGGCATAGTTTCTGTTCTAACTAGAGGCTAGGCCCCAGGTGGTGGTGAGGGAAGGAGGAACTTCATAGATGACACCACGTTCCTGACCAGAAAATATCAAGGAAGGTGGTGCCATTAAAACAGTAGATAACATAGGCAAGACAGCAGGTTTGTGGCAGTGTTTGCAGCTAGTAGACATGAAGGAAGACATAATGAATGAAGGAATCTGGGTTTGCAGTTCATATATCATCTATTTATATTTATGAGGCACCTGGGAAAAAAGATCTTGAGTAAAAGAGTAGGAATGGAGTTGACAGGATCTATTTGAAAGTCTTATGAGGAAATATTACCTTTAAAAGATAGGAGTCATTCAAATGTTCCAAGGGAAAAGTATGGAATGGATAATCATAGAACTTGGGAAATAGGTGACAAGGAGTGGATAGAAATGACCAAGGAAATTGGAGGGAAAAGGCAGTTCAGTCTTGCGGGAGTCAAGAGAACAGAATTATGAAAGGAGGCATGCAGTGGTTAGCAATGCAACGATTGGAGAAAGAATGAATGACTCCGTCATAAACAAGATTCAGCATTATTCAGGGAAAATGGTGTTAAAATGGGCAATAAAAATGGCTAAGTCGATTTTTTTAACATTAGAATTGCTTTTATATTTGCAACGAGCTTACCATTAACATGAATTTTATTTGTCTTAGTAACTCAAGCATTGATTATTCGAACTGCAACTTACAAGCGGCAATGTCTCCTAGCAATGGAAAACATTAGCTGGTGCTTCTCACCCTGGAGTAATTTTGCCAACCAGAGACATTTAGCAACGTCGGAAATATTCTGGGTTGTTACAACCAGAGCTGCCGCTGACATCTCGTGGCTAGAGACCAGGATTGCTGCTAAATGCCCTGCAATGCATAGAACAGTCCACAACAAAAAACTACCCAGTCCATAGTGTAAACAGACCCAAGGTTGGAAATCCCTCCCAGCAGATCCGTGAGGTATGGAGCTAGTTCTAGCTCAGATAGTGTTTATCTCTTTGCAGCCAGGTTTCCTTATCTTTGAAAATATCACCGGGGAGCAGGGTGGAGTAGGAGAGAGAGAATTCAGATTAGATTAAGGTTACTCTCATTTCTAAAATAATACTTTTTCTTGCTGATTATCCATCATTCAGTCATATCATTGCCCAATCTCCCTACCTCTCTCTCTCTCTCACACACACACACACATACACATACACACACATCCATCCACACACACACAGTGTGATACACTTAAATTTTGTTAGGCATACTGTCATTGAATACAGACTATGTTGAGACAGAAATAGGGAAAACAGGAAAGAAAAAGTGTTCAACTTTATTATTAAACAGAAACGAATTTTCAAAAACTATTGTTCAGCCAAAATACTTGACTTTGCAAGCACATTTTCAAAGAACAGCTGTCTGAGTCAAAACAGAGTACTAAGAACCCTAAATAGAGTACCATTCTCATCATCCCTCCAATGATATTCATTGACTGGTTCACATAAGTCTGTTACAATGTGAACGATAAAAGCTGAGCATCAGTAAGGAAAGACAGGGCCAGATACACACTTACAGTGTGATGTGAAGAGTAAGATAGGAGGATTCAGAGAGAAGCAAAGGGGTGGGGGCGGCGTGCAGACTGCACATTTATTTTCCAGTGGTGAGAGAAAGATGGAGGGAGGTATCAGAGAAGGCCTGATACTTTTCTTCAATCTTAAAGGATGAGTAGAACTTTTCACCAAAAGTGAAGTGAGTTGGGAGCATCTATAATAGATGGCACAACATAATTTAAAAAGGAGCCTTACATGCCATGTAACTCACTTCTTTTAACATGTCTTATCATTTATAAACTGGGAAAAATAACGCCTTTCCTAGCTAAAAGGGAGTTACAAAGATCAAATGAGGCATTTTTCTAAAAACAACACTTGCTACTACTGATAACATCGCTAACTTTAAAACTGTTTCTCATTATTTTTAATATTATATTTATAATATCCATATACAATAACCTAACAGCATAATTATTACAATCTCCATTTTACATATGAGAAAACTGAAGCTCAAGGAGGAATAAATTTTTCCAAAAGTATGAAATAAAAGAAGCGGGATGTTAAAACTATATTCGATATACTATGTCTCAATGCAAAACTGTAAAGTATGATACACATATGTGTGTATATAAACATATACATATATGCACTTACACATACATATGAGAAAGAGAGGCTTTTCCCCTTATCCTGAGGATTTTCAAAAAGATTTGTATTTCACTCACTTTAATGCCTCAAGTTTAAAATTCAGGCTTTTTGACCTAAGTAATTGAGCTAACTTTTTTCTGGACAATTATCAAGCTGTCTTGGGTATTATTAACAGTATCCTAGTTAATAAATGCTTTAACCTAGAATGTCACTGAACCTTTATTTGCCCTGAAACCAGACATCCAGCCTTAACATAAACTGCATTGCCAGAGGACACTGAGTCTGTTGTATTACTTCATTTTCCAAAGGTTCAGAATTGCCATACCAAGGCCAAGGCTGTCAGGGTGCTCCTCCCTGAGGAGCTGGCCTATTACAGCTTTGGGGAGTCTTCTCATTGTCTTCTGAAGGAATGTTTCCAACAGCAGTTACAGCCATGGGGATTTGCATAGGCCTATATTCAGAGTGGAGACTGACAGGTGAGAAGACCACACCTAAATGCATAGTCTCTTTAAAGAGCATTTCTCACATGACATTTGCATCTCCTGTGTGATCATTCACCAGGACATGGGAGATTCCTGGGCAAAAATGAACAGGAGACATTCAAATTCAAGTTTTCCAAAGTGACTATGGGACCACTGCACTTTTTTTTAAAACCACATAAGTAGGTCTATTTTCTCACTGTTGATAAAGTATGCTGCAGATTCCACCTTGATCCCTTGTCAACACCACATTCAATTCACAATATTGTGAATGATCCAGGGAATAAAAAGTATGTGGGTTGCCTTCTCCTTGACTGCTTTACTTAATATACGTCTAGGAAACTATAAAAATAGAAACAAAGGTCTCAGTCAACTGATGTCAATGATTGCTTCATATAAAGTCATTTCCTAGGTATTAAAAATGCTGAATATAGGTTAAGTAAAAATGTAACATATCTGAGCAGAGCTTAAAGGAATAATCTCATCTTTTCTGTGCCTGGTTTTTTAAGTGATACCATCAGGTACCATTTTTGCACATACGCCAGTGCCCATAAGAGGTCCTAAGTACTGCAGCAACCCCCACACTACTCTAGGACTTCTCTATTAGAACCAGTTACTTTATTATGTTCCTGATAACTAACTCTGAGAACCTCCGGCTCTTTACACATTGACCCAGAATGACCTTGACATTTGCTGTCTCTAAGTCCTTGTAAGGTATCTGACATCACTGAGCCTTGGTTTCTTCGTTTGTCAAACTAGGCTGATCATCTCGACCTCATATAGTTATTTTAAGGAGTAAAGGATACATGGAAAACACCCCTCATACAAAATGGTTAGTTCACAGGAGGCATCTGCCTCCCCAGAGCCTGGATTTGGGTCTCAGGGTTGAACCACACAGTCCAATTACCCAAGTTGCTTATATGGCAAGATGATGTGGAAGGCAGCTAGGGTGCCTGGGTCAAAATCCAGACCGGAGAGGCCTGTCATCGTGTTTCTGCCCCTGATGTGTCATCTCAGGCTGTGCCAACACCAGGCAGCTCATAAACTCTCAGGGTCAAAAGGAAAGCTCTAAGGCGAGCCATTGCCTCACCGAGATCTATGCTTCTCAGATTTCAAGAAAGCATGTTTATTCTGTCAACTCTCTATCATTGTGCAATGAAGTATGGATAAATTGTCTTGGATCTGTCATTCAGGAGCATGCTCAAAAGCCCATCTAGGTATCCTTGAGTATGTTTGATTTTTAGATCAAAAGACTCTAAACATTAATTGCAGACTCAATATAAAAATTTTTTCTTTTTATTCGGGAACAGTCAATATCAAATATTTATAAAATGTAAAAGTGATCAAGTGATTGTGGGGTGTGTGTAGCAATTTAAATCTGCATGTGTTGGAGGCAGAAGATGGACATGAAAGTGTCTGTATTTTTTTCCACACATAAATACATATAAATTCCACAAAAAAGGGCAATAATAAAATGTTTGCTGAAAACTCGAATGAATGTCTCTTTTTCTTGAAGGATAGATATTTGGGAAAAGTATTTCTAGGTAATCTTTAGTTTAGGGGGGAAATGGCAATTTCAGAAAGAACAGTCGGCCTTGCCTTTTTTCCATGTGCTTTGGAATAAGACTATTGGACTTGCATACCTGAATAGAGTATAGAGATATGATACAGAACTTCAAACAGGAACTTTCCTAGTGGCAGAGAAATACCTAAACAAACTGGGAAAACAGAAACTGACCGAGCTCATTTAGAAATGGGCTTGGCAGCTGATGAAATAGGTGAACTATAATTAAGTAATGCAATAAAGGAGTTAAGCATTTTTATGACAACAAAAACACACACAACACATAAGCTAAGTGGGTAGTAACCAGGATATTCATAGGATCTTGATGTCTCAAATTAGAATACTCAATGAGTGGCCCAGAACAGACACATGCATTGTTCAAAGCAACCTTACAGGTGGGGAAAAAAGTGTAAAGCTCTTCTGACCTCTAGGTTGATATGTAACTCTAGGAAGACTTCATAACAAAGATAGCAAAGCCACATTATGTACTGAGAAACTCCCAGCAAGTTATTCTCAGAAGTTTTGGTAGAAACCACAGATCCTGTTCCCACCTGTGTTCTTGAACTTGGACAAGTAAGTTACAAGTATGCATAGTATGCATGTCATTAGGTCTCCTAACCCCTAAGATAAGGTGTGTCGAAATAATAATTTAACTGTCACATCCTGCACAGGTAGAGTTAGGGGAATTCGCCTCATTGCAATCCCAGAAATAACACGAGATTGGCAACCTTTATTTCCTTAGGAAAATTTTCATAAGAGCTCTTCTTGAAGTTTAGGAATTATCAAGATTTTTTTTTCAAAACCTGTAAAGTTACTTAAGGAATTTTTCCCCCTCTGTCCAAAAAAAAAAAAAAAAAACCACCCTGAATTATGTCAAATAAGAAGGCAGGCATTAAAGTACGCTCAGCCACTACAGGCTATGCGCCCGCGCGTGTGTGTGTGTGTGTGTGTGTGTGCGCGCGCGCTCAATCGTGTCCACTACAGGCTACAGGGTGCAATTAACAGCAAGTGATGAGCGCGCGGCCCGCGGGGGAGGCGGGCGGGGGGCCGGAAGCGGCAGGGCCCGCGTGTCCCTGCAGCTCCAGGTGAGCAAGCAGCGTTTCCACCGGTCCGGAGCTGCAGCGAAGCCGGCGCCGGCGCACGCCAGCGCCCCAGGAAGCTGAAGCCCGCTCAATTTAGAAAACTAAAGGCCAGGCGGGAGGAAACCGCTTTTCTTTCCCAAAAGTCTTTTATAGGCGCGGGTCTAGTCTCTACTCCCGCCTCCTGTCCCCGCCCTCAGCCCAGTTTTCCCTTGTCTTTGGATTTCTTAAAACTGTCAGATTTTCCTAAGGGGGGGGAAAAGTCTTTTCAACTTTTTACTTCTCCCAATACGGAGCTGTATTAATTCACGCAGAACACACAGCCCAAGTTCCTTGATCAGCGAAAGGCATATTGAACACCGCTGCCTGCTCCCCTAACCCATCCCATTCCATCCGCGGCGGGAGGGAAGGACTGGACTCGCCGCCTAAGGAGAGACGTGGTTGGAAGCGGAGGACGCTGGAGTCGGGTGGAAAGTGACAAGTGCCCCCCGGGCCGCCCGAGTCTCGTCCTCTGCGTCGGGCAGGGGGCGGGGGACTCACCCAGGA
Source organism: Cervus canadensis (assembly GCF_019320065.1). Lineage (NCBI taxonomy): Eukaryota > Metazoa > Chordata > Mammalia > Artiodactyla > Cervidae > Cervus > Cervus canadensis. The sequence goes on along the minus strand of NC_057411.1, from coordinate 26,255,796 downwards.
CGAGCGGCAGCGTGGGGACCCGGCGGGCGCGGCGCGGCTCCATCCTCCTCCCGGTGAGCGTGTGCGAGGGCGCGCGGGCCACGGGGGCTGCGGCGGGTGCGGGAGGCGTCCGGCTGGGCGGCGGCGGCGGCGGCTGGAGCGACGGGGGCCCACGCGTCCCTGGGACACCTGGCCCGTGTCTGGCAAGTGAGCTCCACGGCCGCGCGCTGCGACCTTTATTAGTCTGGGGAGGGGCCTGAGTACTCACGAGCGAGCGGGGTGAGGTACACAGTGCCCGCAGTTTCATAATCGGCCCGGGGGAGGAGGGGCCGGAGGACGGTCCGGACGTCATCCTCCCTCTCTGAACACCTGAGAGGGACCGAGGAATGAGAAAATGCCCTTCTCGTGAGCCGGGGACTACTCCCCAAACTTTTCCAGCTCCCTCCCTGGCTCCTGCGGGAGGCGATGGGGAGCGTGGACCAGAAGGGTTGGTTTGTGGGGTCACCTGCCTGCCGGATGGTGGGTGGTTTGGGTTGCTCTGGGTGACGGGCGTTAGCTTGAGTCAGTCTCTCGGCCAGGGCTGGAGCTCCCAGTTCGTGCTTTTGGAAAGCTGATGTGTTAGTGACTTATGGACGTTCTTGAAATTTGTCTGTAGCTCTTTGTATTCACACCCGCCACCGTCCAGAGGTGTGTCTCTGTGTGTGTCTGTGTGTGTGTCTACACTTTCCTTTGCAGCCCCTCTGCTTCCAGCGTGCAGCGAGCATTTAAGGCTTCCAAATGTAGTGATCATGAAGAAAAGCCCCTAAATGATGCTTCCCCCATCGATCAACCTACTGCTGTGAATTTAACTTCCCTGAATTGTGCCTTCACGCTGTCACCCTTCTGTACAAAATCTCTCAGTGACTTCTCATTGCCTTTTGGAGAAGGCCAGACACACTTGTGAACTCAACAGACTTCTCCACTTCAACTCCTGCTAGTTCACCAGACAAGTCGTCTAGCCGCAGTCAGGCTGGGAAACTCACTCTGCCTTTTCTTATTCCCACTGTCCTCCCTGAACCAGCGGAGTCCCAGTTTGGAGAAATGGAGCTGGTCAAGCCTATTCACTTTCATGGTTCTCCTCAAAGGCCTGGATTGCTGGGGCCTCTCTCCCCATTCTGATCCGTCACAGCTTGTGTTGTTTATCTTTCCGCTAGACTAGATATAGAATTTTAGATGGTTACTTTGCACCTGATGAAACTACTTTGAATTAACTTTTCTTGTTTGTCGGTCCTATCTTTGGATCTGCATGAATGAATGAATTGCCTTTCTTGTTGTTGAATTTATCCTGTAGGTCCTAAAAAACAGTGAATTAATATAGCAGTACTGATAGCATATGCTGTGACGTGTGTAGTTGTTCAGTTGTGTCCGACTCTTTGTGACCCCATGGACTATAGCCCACCAGGCTAGAATCTGTGGGGATTCTCCAGGCCAGAATACTGGAGTGAGTTGCCATGTCCGCCACCAGGGGATCTTCCCAACCCAGGGATCAAACCCAGATCTCCTGCATTGCAGGAGGATTCTTTACCAGCTGAGCTACCAGAGAAGCCTGAACTTCCCTGACATACTGACAGCATACTTGAATAGAAAATGAAATCTAGTATGTTGGTAACTCTTCACCTTTCTTTTATCTTCATGTTATTCCTTTCCCTTTTTCTTTCTTCCTTTTTCTTTTTTTTTTCTTCCTTCCTTCCTCCCTCCTTCCCTTCCTCCCTTCCTTCTTTCCTACTCATTTTCCTTCATATCAATGATGTCCTTTACTGATGTTGGAAGCAAATGTTTCCTGTTTCCCTCAGTGTTTAAGATCTTGGGTTCTGGATTTAGACTGTTTGCGTGTGAATCCTTGGACAAGTTTTTTTAACCACTTTCAGTTTCCTCATATGTAAACGAGGGATACTAATAGTATCTAACTCATAGGAATATAGTGAAAGTGCTTCCCATAGCGCCTAGTACAGAGTTGGCATGCATTAAAAATGCCTGTTATGATATGCAGATGCATGTTAGGATGATGGTCAGTGTTCAGGAGCTAAGTGAATGAATGTATGGTAAGGTACAAGGAGGATTACCTGTGCCTCAGGAGTTCCTGAGTTTAACTTCTGAACCCAGCAAGGAAACAAGCAGTAAGTAACTTGTCAATTGGCTCTCTTCTAAAAGAATAAATGGAACCAAGAAAGATAATCCTGGAGGTGGGTTAGCTTTATGGAACATTGCTAGGGATCACAAATTTGGTAAATTAGAATTGGGAAAAGGGACAGCTGGTTCATGATGGTTTTTGTTTTACAAACTGGATCTGGAAAAGAACTAGCCCTCAAGTGTCTGAAAAGCTAAAGCAGAATTCAGTGGAAAGAACGAGGGCTCAGCTGGAAGTATGTCATTATTTTGCACAGCGGCCGCTGTCAAGTACTTACAAACAGTGACAGGAAGAAGACTGTCTTAGTCCTAATTTATGTCGTGTTTCAGTAAATACGGTGTCGTGGTGTGTACGCAAAAGAAGGATGGGGTGGGAACAGATTGGAAAAAATGGGGTCACGCGACAACAGTCAGCTCTTTGGTATTGATATCTGGGGAGGAATTTTTTTCATTTCGTAGCTGATGCCTGTAAGTAGGAGATACCATCATCATAAAAAAATCCCTGTGCTTCTCCCAAAATTTTCCACAGCAATGTGCTCCTCTACAAGCTGATTTCACGTGGTGTGAAGAAATCTTCTCTTTATTGGTTTTATGTTTACTCAATTTTCTAGCCATTAGCTTTCAGGAATGACTCTGTCATGACACAACAGGGAAGACCGGCAGCTGCCTCCGCAGAACAGTCTTGTTTTTTTTTTGATAATTGGGAACCATTTTCATTAATCTTTTATTTAAATGTATAAACATAGTATCAAGCACAATCATAATTCCTCTTAAAGGCCCCCAACACATTTCAGGCAGGACAGTTTGGCAAGGAAACAATCAAGTCGTATAGAATTTTCCAACTGGTAGTAACTTCAAGACATCAACCAGGTCAGCAATTCCCAACCCAAGCGGTTTGGGGATTCTTTCTCAAAAACGTAGTAAATATAAATAATATTTATAGTCTGATATCTATCTCATACTGTTTTTTAAATGTATTGAGGATTGTGATTGTTAAAGTGTATTCATTTTAAATTAATAATGAATCCAAGGTGGCTTGCTGGTACATGTATTTTAATTGATACATAACAAACATATTACCTCTGTCAGATGGGGCTGTGTGGCATTAAAAGGGGTCCTCTTAGGAGAATTAGGAAACCCTGGACTGGCATCATCCACACATCCTAAACTGAGTGCACAGGCCCTAAACTGATATCAGGTGTAAACCTACTACACACCGTAGCCAGATCGAGCCCTGGACCAGACCCAAAAGCTAGCATTTAGCTTTAGACAAGAACAGATGAAACTTCATAATTCTTCTCCCATCACTTGCTTATTTGGGACTGCAACTGGCACTTCTTTATTATGAAATTAATGATTTTCAAACTAACAACAGAGCATACCTACTTCAGTGAATTAGCTTTTATATAACAAAATGTTTATAATTTTTTGTTAGGTAATCCTTAGCAAGAACCACTGCCATAGAGTGGTATTAGATTGCTTTTTTTTAAAATAATGTATTTTTAAAAATTTACTTATTTTTTAACTGAAGGATGATTGCTTTCCAGAATTTTATTTTTTTCTATCAAACAGGAACATGAATCAGCCATAGGTTGCTTTTTTTAACAATAAAGATGTTGAAAAATATAGAAAAATGTTTGAGATAAAGCTATTAAATTTAATATACAAAATATGAGTCCTGGAATGTGAATTCTGTTGTGTCATGGTAACTTTTGAAAAAAAAAAAAAGATTTTATTCTAAATTTAGCCAGATACGAATCATACTCTAGCAAGTTCCACTTGAATGAAGAATTTATGTCTTTCATGATAATTATTTAAATATAGATTAAATAGTATCATATAAAGTACAAACAAAACACACATTTCCAAGCAAAATTCTAGGCTCCATATTTCCTGGTAGTCTTTGTGGGACTGTGACTGTTTAGCTTTTCTCGTTTTTTAAGAAAAGTATTTATTTATTTGGCTGGGCCAGATCTTCGTTGTGGCACTTTAGTTTTGGCATGCAATTCTCGTGGCATTGAGATCTAGGTCTCTGACCAGGGACTGAACCCGGGGCCCCCTGCACAGAGAGCCTGGGGTCTTAGCCACTGGACCACCAGAGAAGTCCCCTAGCTTTTCTCCTTGACTGAAAGTTAACCACTGCCATCCTTTTTCATTGGTTCATTTATTCATATTGTATCCTATTAGAAACAAAATAGAGAAAGGAGGAACTTATATTGAATGCAGTGATCCTCTCTTTATTTAAATATCTTTTATCATAGACTTTTTAAAAAAGTCATTGTCTTCTGGACTAATCCATTCTTATCAGAGGATTAGTTTGAAAATTCAGAAAGGAAAATGTTCTTGTGTTTCTTTCGATATATGCAGAGGTACAAGAAAGTAAAACTTTAGAAAGCTTTAAAGTTTAATTAATAGTAAACTTATTATAGTAAAAATAGTATAAATAGTAAAAATAGTAAAATGAAAAATAGTAAATTTTTCATTAACTGGCCTGATAATTTGAGTTTTCTTAAACCAAAAATGACTCCAAAACATGTAAAAATTTACATACCATTTGAACAGTGAGTGGTGTGGATGGCTGAGTGATTAGATGAATGAATTCACTAAAAGACAGTATCTTGCTTGTGGTTCTGTTTTGATTCAGAACTGTAGGTGGAAAGGAACATGAAAGTGGTGGATATTGGTTTTTAAATCTAAATCAGAATGTGCCTAATAATAATAACAGTAGCAACAACAACGGGTAGCATTTATTATATATCTAACATTTTTAACTCGTTAGGTAGTTTAAAATATAATTGCTTATTTATTCCCCTAAATAACCCTGTGAGGTGAGTACATTTTTATTTCTATTTTACAGATGAGACTAAGATTGAGGAATTTGTTCAAGGCCTTTCAGCTCATGAACAACAGGAGACAGAATTCAAACCAAGCAGCCTGACTCCAGGCAACACCAACTCTTTCACCATCACACTGTATTACTTTTACCCATAGCAACATGTGGTTCACTGAAAGTAGTGTTTCTTTTTCTTTTTTTTAACTTATTTATTTTTTAATTGAAGGATAATTTCTTTACAGAATTTTGTTGTTTTCTGTCAAGCCTCAACATGAATCAGCCATAGGTATACGTATATCCCCTCCCTTTTGAACCCTTCCATCTCCCTCCCCACCCTACCCCCAAGGTTGATATAGAGCCCCTGTTTGAGTTTCCTGAGCCAAACAGCAAATTCCCTTTGGCTGTCTATTTTACATATGGTAATGTAAGTTTCCATTTACAGTGTTTCCTATATGTGCATCGCTTTCATATATTTTCACTAAAATCCATGTTTCTGGAGTTTCTAGTCTCAGAGTATTTGAAGAGAGCGTTCACGTCCCTTTACAGATAGTTTTGATTCTCTTTCCAAAGGAGAATGTCCCATATTATTGCTTTCCTATTAAGAAGGAAATCAGGTATGTCAGTCTTCCAGCTTCCATCGCCAAAGCATTTGTTCATCTTCCTTTTTTATAGTCCATCATGCTTATGTAAAACCTTTTGGCCTAAAAATGCCCCATTGAGAATACCACATGTGAATTTTATCAACAGCATTCTCTGAGAAATCATTCAGTAATCACAAAATATAAGAAAAAGACAGATGCTATTTGATATTAGGAATCTGACATCTGAAGCTGCTGCTTCTTGTACTTGTCTTGAGCTGTGACCTAGTAATAGAAGAGCCTCCCTTTCTGTCACTATGCATACCCACAGAGCATTAATTACACACGCAGTGATGATGAATTAGGAATGCAGCCATCCCTATTGAAAGTACTGCTATTTCAGGTTTAGCTAATGCCTAGTAGCATGCGATCATACATCACCTACACTGGTGCTGCTACTTCTTAATCAATGTCTTACAGTTAAAATGTTAACTTTCATAAAGACATTGGTTCAACAATCATTTAATAAACATTTTATGTCTCATACATCATCTGCCTTTGAGAAACTTCTCAGCTTCTAAATAATCTGTGTGATTATTGCAATGATTGCATATGGACTTATGCAGTTTCATAAATACTCAGTTTAATGCCCTTCTTGCTTCTCTTTCCTCAGCTATTTAAAGACCTCCTCAAACGACCATTTTGAGTTTTTGCATTTCTTTTTCTTGGAGATGGTTTTGCTTACTGCCTCCTATACAGTGTTTTGAACCTCCATCCATAGTTCTTCAGGCACTTGGTCTGTTGGATCTAATCCCTTGAATCTATTTGTCACTTCCACTGTATAATTGTAAGGGATTTGATTTAGGTTATACTGAGATGGTAAAGCGTGTGCCTACAATGCGGGAGACCCGGATTGTTCAATCCCTGTGTTGGGAAGATTTTCTGGAGAAAGAAATGGCAACCCACTCCAGTATTCTTGCCTGGAAAATCCCATGGACAGAGGAGCCTGGTAGGCTATAGTCAGTCCGTGGGGTCGCAAAGAGTTGGACAGGACTGAGCGACTTCACTTTCATACCTAAATGGCTACTTTCCCTACTTTTTTCAATTTAAAGTTTGAATTTTCAATAAGAAGTTCATGATCAGAGTCAAGTCAGCTCCCAGTCTTATTTTTGCTGACTGTATAGAGCTTCTCCATCTTTGGCTGCAAAGAATATAATCAATCTGATGTCAGTATTGATCATCAGGTGTGTCCATGTGTAGAGTGGTCTCTTGTGTGGTCAGAAGAGGGTGTTTGCTATGACCAGTGCATTCTCTTGGCAAAGCTCTTTGTTAGGCTTTTCCCGGCTTCATTTTGTACTCCAAGGCCAAATTTGCTTGCTACTCCAGAGATCTCTTGACTTTCTACTTTTACCTTCCAGTCCCCTGTGATGAAAATGACATCATTTTTTGGTGTTCTAGAAGGTCTTGTAGGTCTTCATAGAAGTGTTCAACTTCAGCTTCTTCAGCATTAGTGTTGGAGCATAGACTTGGATTACTGTGATATTGAAAGCTTAGCCTTGGAGACTTGTAGAGATCATTCTTCTGTTTTGAGTTTGCCCCAGGTACTCCGTTTCTCTTTGGTTGACTCTCTTTTTGTTTTCTTTTTTTTTTTTTTGATGGCTACTCCGTTTCTTCTAAGGGATTCTTGCCCACAGTATAGATATAGTGGTCACCTGAATTAAATTCACCCATTCAGGTCCATTTTAGTTCACTGATTCCTAAAATAGAGGAAAATAATAGAATGGGAAAGACTAGAGATCTCTTCAAGAAAATTAGAGATACCAAGGGAACATTTAATGCAAATATGGGCACAACAAAGGACAGAAATGGTATGGGCCTAACAGAAGCAGAAGATATTAAGAAGAGGTGGCAAGAATACACAGAAGAACTATACAAAAAAGATCTTAATGACCCAGAGAACCACAATGGTGTGATCACTCACCTAGAACCAGGTATTTTGGAGTGCAAAGTTAAGTGGGCCTTAGGAAGCATCACTATGAACAAAGCTAGTGAAGGTGATGGAATTCCAGCTGAGCTATTTCAATTCCTAAAAGATGAGGCTGTTAAAGTATTCAGTATGCCAGTAAATTTGGAAAACTCAGCAGTAGCCACAGGACTGAAAAAAGTCAGCTTTCATTCCAATCCCAAAGAAAGGCAGTGCCAAAGAATGTTCAAACTATCGCACAATTGCACTCATCTAACACACTAGCAAAGACTTCAACAGTACGTGGACTGAGAACTTCCAGATGCTCAAGCTGGATTTAGAAAAGGCAGAGGATCTAGAGATCAAATTGCCGACATCCATTGGCTCATAGAAAAAGCAAGGGAGTTCCAGAAAAACATCTGCTTCATTGATGATGCTAAAGCCTTTGACTGTATGGATCACAACAAGCTGTGGAAAACTCTTTAAAAAAGATGGAAATACCACCTTACCTGCCTCCCGAGAAACCTGTATGCAGGTCAAGAAGAAACAATTTGAACTGGACATGAAACAACAGACTGGTTCCAAATTGGGAAAGAAGTACGTCAAGGCTGTATATTGTCACCCTGCTTATTTAACTTATATACAGAGTATATCATGAGAAATCCCTTGCTGGATAAAGTACAGACTGGAATCAAGATTGCTTGGAGAAATGTCAATCAGTTTAGTTCAGTCGCTCAGTCGTGTCCGACTCTTTGCGAACCCATGGACTGCAGCATGCCAGGCCTCCCTGTCCATCATCAACTCCCGGAGTTTACCCAAACTCATGTCCATTGAGTCGGTGATGCCATCCAACCATCTCGTCCTCTGTCGTCCCCTTCTCCTCCTGCCTTCAATCTTTCCCAGCATCAGGGTCTTTTCAAATGAGTCAGCTCATCACATGAGGTCATCAAAGTATTGGAGTTTCAGCTTCAGCATCAGTCCTTCCAATGAAGATTCAGGACTGATTTCCTTTAGGATGGACTAGTTAGATCTCCTTGCAGTCCAAGGGACTCTCAAGAGTCTTCTCCAACACCACACTTCAAAAGCATCAATTCTTGGCTCTCAGCTTTCTCTATAGTCCAACTAACACATCCATACACGACTATTGAAAAAAACCATAGCCTTGACTAGATGGACCTTTGCTGACAAAGCAATGTCTCTGCTTTTTAATATGTTGTCTAGGTTGGTCATAAATTTTCTTCCAAGGAGTACGTGTCTTTTAATTTCGTGGCTGAAGTATCTGCAGTGATTTTGGAGCCCTGTTTCCACTGTTTCTCCATCTTTTTGTCGTAAGGGTTGGTGTCATCTGCATATCTGAGGTTATTGATATTTCTCCTGGCAGTCTTGATTCCAGCTTGTGCTTCACCCAGCCTAGCGTTTCTCATGATGTACTCTGCATATAAGTTAAATATGCAGAAATGTCAATAACCTTAGATATGCAGATGACACCGTGTTAATGGCAGAAAGTGAAGAGGAACTAAAGAGCCTTTTGATGAAGGTAAAAGAGGAAAGTGAAAAAGCTGGCTTAAAACTCAATATTCAAAAGACTTAGATTATGGCATCCAGTCCCATCACTTCATGACAAATAAATGGGGAAACAATGGAAATAGTGAGAGACTTTATTTTCTTGGGCTTCAAAATCACTGCAGATGGTGATTGCAGCCATGAAATTAAAAGACGCTTGCTCCTTGGAAGAAAAGCCATGACCAATGTAGATAGCATATTAAAAAGCAGAGACATTACTTTGCCAACAAAGGTCCATCTAGTCAAAGCTATGGTTTTCCCAGTAGTTATGTATGGATGTGAGAGTTGAACCATAAAGAAGGCTGAGTGCCAAAGAATTGATGCTTTTGAATTGTGATGTTGGAGAAGACTCTTGAACATCCCTTGGACTGCAAGGAGATCAAACCAGTTAATCCTAAAAGAAATCAATACTGAATATTCATTGGAAGGACTGATGCTGAAGCTCCAATACTTTGGCCACCTGATGCAAACACTGACTTATTAGAAAAGACCCTGATGCTGGGAAAGATTGAAGTCAGGAGGAGGAGAAGACAACAGAGGATAAGATGGTTCGATGACATCACTGACTCAATGGACATGAGTTTGAGCAAGCTCTGCGAGATGGTGAAGGGCATGGAAGCCTGGTGTGCTGCAATATATGGGGTCACAGAGTCAGACACGACTTAGCAATTGAATAGTAAGAACAGTGTCCTTCTTAGCCATGGAGAAAGGATGAAACATACTCAGCCTGAAACCTTCTTGTTGTCAATCTCTTCAAAGATATCTAAATTTATAGCTCAATAAATTTTATCTCAGTTCAGTTCAGTCACTCAGTCATGTCCAACTCTTTCTAACCCCATGAACCTCAGCATGCCAGGCCTCCCTGTCCATCACCAACTCCCGGAGTTTACCCAAACTCATGTCCATTGAGTCGGTGATGCCATCCAACCACCTCATCCTCTGTCGTCCTCTTCTCCTCCTGCCATCAATGTACTGTTGCCTTATTTCTGTAGACCCTGGAGGTAAAGATATCTAGAAGATGGAGTAAAATGCCACAGAAATCCTAGGAATTGTTTTATGATTACTGTTTTTTCCTCTGTTTAACACTACCACTAACAGATAAGTAAAAAATTGCTAGTGAAGGCAATAAAGCAATAGCCGTTGAAGTCTTCATTTTTATTGCATTGGATATTACTGGTAATACCTGTTAGATTTAGAAAATTATCCCCCCAAAAAATTGCACACAAATTAGATTATATTCTGTCTTGCAATGTATCTTAGTCTGTAAGGAATGATTTGTATAATTGCTAATATCGTATTGTGCCCCTCGCTGGACACTGATTCTCACCCATGGCTACACGTTAAAGTCACTTGGATAGCTTCAGAAAAAATACTGAACCTGGGGCCTTATTTTCCCAGAGATTCTGATTCATTTATTTTGGGAAGGGCCTCAAATGAATGTATTCTTATAAGCAGAGAGCTTGATGTTTTAACTAAAACATGGAAAGCGAGAACGAATACTGAACCACATGGTTTAGATCCAAGTCCTAGTCCTGACTGAACATAAACTCTTGTGTGATCTCGTGTAGGTCATTTAACAGTTCTGGGCTAGACCTTTTTCATTCTTAAAAGGCAGATTTGAACCACATGATCTCAAAATGGAATAGCTTTCTGTGACCTCTGAAATCTGGTACTGATGTGATGGAACCACAACATTGTTATCTCTCAACTATATTTGCTTTTTAAGCACTGAACAATTTTAGACCTCGGCTGAAATATCCTAGAGTGATAGCATAGGTAATGTCCTTAGGATATGAAAAAGTAGTTTATCTTCTAAACAGGCTTCTCCAGTTTTCTGATATCTTAACTTCATCTCCCCTAGGATTTCGGTTTAGGTGTTTTGTTCATTTTTTTCCCTTAGCTTACAACGTATGAATCATAAATGCCATGAAAACTATGTGGGGATTTAGAAACTTGAAAATCTTGATCCTGTTGTGGATCAAGAACTGTACTATAGTATGACCCAAGCCACTTTTTATGAAGAAAATTTCACTTTTTCTGTTGGAAAGAATGGGTATATGTGAAATGTGCCAAAAACAAGAAAAGAAAACATTTATGCAAAAAAAAAAAAAAGACACTAAATCAACAGTTGGAAGCCCTAGTTTGCGATGCTAGCTCCTATCATTCCTGAGTCTTTTGACCTTATGACCTTATTTACACTGCCCTAGCCTCATCTGTAAAACCTGTTCCTGTCTTTCATTCATCTCAGTATTTTCATGGGGTTCAAATGAGGTTAATTAATAAAATGGTGAGACAGAACTGTAAGATATAATTTTTGACATTAACAAATAATCAGATATTTACTTAGTGTCAAGATACATAAGAGAGTCAAAAAGTTAAAAGGGCAATGGTGATAGTGCTGGATTCCCAAAACACAAGGTGAGTGTTCCAAAGAGGTTCCTGTAGCAGATGGAGCAATGAGGTCAAGACAGTAGGAATGGAGGAAGAGGTTTGGCAAGAATGAGATCACCGGTAACCTTTCAGGAGAAAGTTCAGTGTAAAGGAGAAGACAGAAGTCAGATTACAGACATATAATGTCCTGTATTTCTTCTAATACTAAATATCACTGTCAGAGAAGAAGAGTCAGTGGGCCTCACTCAGCGTGGGATGTTTCACAGCACAAGAGTCCCGTAAGTCGTCAAAGCTAAGTGTAAAACTCTTGGAGTAGAGAGGTCATTCTTGTAGGCAGGCCTTTGTTTAACCCATGTAGTATTCAAGTGAACCCAATAGAGAAGTCGCTTACTGTGGGCTTTACTATAACATGCATTTCTCATCTTTTTCTTATTTAATTTGGAAGGAAACCTCAAAAATAATTTTCTTCAATATTATATATATAGAGATCGAAGAAAGTAACCTTGTGTATTATAATAGAGGAATCAGGAACAAAGTGATTTTCTGAGATCCTGAGATTCTATTAATATATATAGACAATGTCTTTCACTCCTTATTTAAATGCATTGGTCTCCTATCATTCCTTTCCTGCCGAAACCTAATCCATTATTTGTGGGTGGGAGTGAGGGGGCACAGGTGAAAACATACAACAGGTGCTCTATATATAGTACACATACATACACATACACACACATATATAATACCTGTTGTATCTTCAGTGAGGGCAAGTAGCTGACTATAGAGAAACAGACATGGATCACCACCTCCAGTCTTTGTATGGTGCCACGGCACTTAAACTGACTTGGACTTCAGAATGACATAAGATCAAAAATATAATGACATGGAAGGAATATCTGTCTTATAATTCCTAGTCCCCTCTCAAGTTACTCTGGCTCCTGGACTATAACTGCAGACTCAAGATTCTTCAAAACTCCCCTCTTCTCACGAATCAACTCCCTAGACTCCTTGGAACAGCATTAATCTTCCTTTCTCTAAACACACCTTTTAATAGATACCTATTTGTAAAAATCTAGTTGTCTTTCTACTTTTGTAACAGAGGACTTAGAACTTCAGATCTATCCTTCCTGGGTTAGTGCATCTGCATTCCTAAGAATGTATGAAAAATAAAGCTAGGGGAAACCCAGAATCTCACCAGAAGGAAACCTGAGTTTTACTTGAATCTTGAGCGAATTTTCTAGAGGCCCTCCTACACCTCACTTAGATTACAAAGTGTGCTTTGGATTTGGAAAAAATATTACCTGTATACCCATGGGGCTCCAAAAGGAATGGTTGTAAACTGCCCTTCTCTCTGCTTACCCTATGCTGCCAGTCTTGTAATGGGTATCAGGGCATCTTAACATGAAACCTGTGCTTTGTTATGTTATCTGTTGTACCAGGCTCTCTAGTGAAAGTAAAAGTGTTAGTCAGTCAGTTGTGTCCGACTATTTGTGACCCCATGGACCCTGCCAGGCTCCTCTGTCCATGGAACTCTCCAGGTAAGAATTCTCTAGAATGGGTAGCCATTCCCTTCCCCAGGGAATCTTCCCAACCCAGGTATCCTGGTTTGATGGTAAAGTCAGATTCTTTACCATCTGAGCCGCCAGGGAAGGTCTCTGGTGGCTCTGACAAATCCTTGACTTCCAAAATCACAAATCAATAGAAGATATTCAAAAGGGAAAACTAAATCAAGCACAGCAATGGATAGGGATAGACTAAGGATTTGAGAGCAGAAGCTTTGATGTTTATAACTTTTCTACTTACAAGACTTGTGAGTTCAAATACTTTTATGACACTTCAACTCCAGATTCTTGGAAGTTCTGCTTGTTTTTTGTCCTGGCTCATGTTCAAATGAGTGTTAACTTTATTATCACTTTCTCTGGGAGCCTTCTCAGATCTTCCTAGGCCATGTCAGGGACTTCCAGTGATGTCTTTTATTACAGTCTGAACTTCCTCCATCATAAAACTTATCACTTCTTCATGCATTTGCTTCTTGTTTCTCTCATGAAAAGATGAGCTCCATGAGGAAAGGATCAATAGCTATCCTTATTCAATAACTTGGAGTTAAAATATTGGCTAGCACATAAATTATTCAGTAAGTATGTCTATTGTTATTGTTAGTGGTGGTTTACAAGTTGTATTTTAAATACCAGATTTTAATATTCTTGAAGCCAAAGTGATGCCTTTCATGTGTTTGGATACTCTGCTATACCTACTTTAGTGTCTTGCATATGTGTGTCTGCTCAGTCATGCAGTTGTGTCCGACTCTTTGCGACCCCATGGACTGTAGCCCACCAGGCTCCTCTGTCCATGAAATTTTCCAGGTAAGAATACTGGAGCAGGTTGCCATTTTCCACTCCAGGCGATCTTCCTGATCCAGGGATCGAACCCATGTCTTTAGTGTCTCCTGTGTCGGCAGGTGGATTCTTTACCACTTCACCACCTGGGAAGTCCTGTCTTGCATATGCTAGGCACTAAATATTTAGTTGTTGAATGAATGTGTTGATTACTAAAGCTGAATTCCATATTATATATTAAAGGAAGAGAAGAAAATTACATTGGGACTTGGGTGTCATATATCTGGTAGTGATCCAACATGACTAGGTTAATAATTATTGCCAGCACAAATCCTATTACATTAATGGTGTGCATACTATCTTAATAAGCTCCTGGACCGGTTTTGTTAGATATCTATGAATCAAACTTAGGGCCAGTGGTAAGGAAGACTTGCCCATTAAGCAGGCACTTACCAATGCTTCTGTGCTCTGATCAGTACTATTCACAAGTCACAGCGTCATAGGATAGGTTTGGTGTGGACCGCCAAAGGCCTGTTGAGCAGAAGAAATATCTGAAGTGATCTCTATAAAATCCTGCTTGTTAAAGACTGTAACATCTTGAATCATGCTGAGAACTGGGTCAGAGATGACATGAATCATTTTGAGAAAATCCTGCAGCTTAAGGAGCCAAAGAACTCCTTCTGTTAGAAACCCAGCAATTAGGAGCCCAAGCAACACACAACTCTTGTGTTCCACATGAAAAAGACAAATATGCTGAGGGTATTTGGATGCCCATTACTGTGAAAATTAATATAGACGTGATACCGAGCCCTGGATGATAAACACATCCCCAGTGTTATTAAGAGAAATGATATCATTGCAGTTTCATGAATTAACTAAGATATTGCTCTTGCCATTTGTTACATTTAAAGTATCTGAAATACCTTTATATCTGTGTCTTTGATTTGTGGACTTAACAACTATGATAGAAGGTTTAAGACAACCCAAGTTATTCAACAGTCTTAGGTTTAAACTGAACATTTATTTGATAGGGGAAAAGAACATGGTATTTATAATGAATAAATTATAAATACATAAATAAAAATAAATGGCTAAAAAAACTGAGCTGCTTCTTTTTATTACCAACAAAATTTATGCCTCCAACTTCTTCATTGATTTGCATATGTGTGTTCAACCATAACTTTTTTCCTGAATAGAGTTCCATTATATTAGGGTTGGGAGTTTGTCATTTTAAAATTATTTCACCAAGATGTTATGCACTTCATGAGGTTTTCTCAACCTCATGAAGCAGCATGGGGTCTGTCAGACTTTTCTTGGTTGGGGCTTACAATCATTTTACATTCTGATGCAGCATACTCAGGAATATATATCTTTTTGAAATAAGTGTATTAAAACCAATATATTAGCTTGTTGAAGTATGTTGTGATCTCTTCTATTTTATCTTATATGAAAGATACAATGGCCTTCCCAGGTGCCACAAGTGGTAAAGAATTCGCCTGCCAGTACAAGAGATGCAAGAGATGTGGGTTTAATCTCTGGGTCAGGAGGATCCCCAGAAGTAGGAAGTGGCAACCCGCTCCAATATTTCTTGCCTGGAAAATTCCCTGGACAAAGGAGCCTGGCAGTCTACAGTCAATGGGGTCACAAAGAGTTGGACACGACTGAGCATGCTCAGGCCATACGCCACAAAGATGTAACAGTTGAGATTCATTAAAATTTATTTACTGGCACACTAATTGGTTACAGTATGCAATTTAGGAAAATATAGACACATAGATCAGTGATGCCTTAGAGCAGTGGTAAATCCTGTGGATTCTAAAGCCCTAGGGGCTACATGAATGGGGAGGAGTCGTGGTCCTGCTCAGAGTTTCTGTCATAGTCAGAAATGGGAGAGAGAATGTGTGTTTTTAGAGTGGATGGATTCCAGGTTCTCACTCCCACTTCTGCTACATTTTGCTCTATATGCAGGTCTTCCACAGAAAATTCCATTTAAAGAAACATATCACTGGGTAAAAGGTTTAACAGCTACCTCTGTACATTATAATTTCCTTACCTTATAGGTCAAATCCAGTTATAACAAAAAACACTACTTGTGAAATCACTTTACATAAACTAAAAGCTTTCTTATATGATGTTCTACTTATTTCAAGCAATACTTTATTTAGGCTTGGAGTTTCAGTAAAATTAAAATATTTGACTGGATCCTTATTATATATATTTATGTATATAATTCAGTTTTGTTTACATCTTTCAAATCTGCATCAGAATTTTGGAATTTATATTGTGGACTTGTGATAAGTCAGTTAGATAATCTACACGAATTTTGACCCTTTTGCTCAGAATTCAGTGCTGAGTTTTGACCTCTGTTTTGGTTTCTGGTAAGTGAAGACATTCTCCTCTTCTTTTTATTTCTTGACCACACATTGCAGTATCTTCGTTCCCTGGACCAGGGACTCAACTTGGGACTATGGCAGTGAAAGCTCTTTTTGAAAATTAATTAAAATTATTTTTTATTAGTGTATGGTTGCTTTGCAGTACTGTGTTAGTCTCTGCTCTATAGCAAAGTGAACCAACTATGTACACGTATGTCCCCTCTTTTGGATGGATTTTCTTCCCATTATATCACCACAGAGCCCTGAGTAGAGGTCCCTGAACTATACAGTAGGTTCTCATTAGTTACCAGTTTTATACATAGTAGTGTATATATGCCAATCCCAGTCTCCTAAGTCATCCCACTTGCCACATCAATACATTTCTTTTCTGCATCTTTGTCTCTCTTTCTGCTTTGCAAATAAGTTTATCTGTGTCATTTTTCTAGATTCCACATATATGCAATATTACTATTATTATTATTTTTTTTTTCTCAGTGAGAGTGCTGAGTCTTAACCACTGGACTGCCAGGGAATTCCCAGACATTCTTTTCCTTAAGAGTCCAGATATTTTATTTATTGCTCTACTCTTCATGCCTTTTTAAATAAAGAATATTTCATTTCAGTGGAAAGGAAAAAAATAAAATATTTTTTTAGATTTTATCAATCTGTCAGGAATGGGAACAGATCAATCTCAGAGAGAAATGGGGTGTTTCAAGGGCAAAGGTGACATCCCATAATTTTAAACTAATTAAAAAGCATTAGAAATGATTATTAGAACTTCCTAAAGTCATGTTTGTCTAAGATGGAGGACACAAAGCCAGAGTTTAGAAGTGACTCAAGATGAAGTACAAGAAGAGACAGAACTTGTATTTATGAAATATTTACTATGTGTGAAGCATTAAGTGTATTATTCCTCCTTTTAATCCTCACATCAGCCTACTGGGTAGACATAATAATCCCTGATATACTGATGAGAACCTGAAGGTTAAATAACGTTTCCAAGATCAAGCAGTGGTGGAGCTGGAGTTTGAAAATAGGTTTGTCAGATTTCAAATCCCTGGTCTTCCCAGATGTTCCTTGGGATCCCAAGACTGTTCTGTTTCTGCCTGGTTTCTGTAAATTGCCCTTCCGACTCCTCCCCAAACACCAGTTCTCACCGATCAGATCTGAATCCCGTCACTTTCCATCCTCCCCATCTCAGTCCTCTCACAGTCAATCTGTTTGTGCCTCCTCCTCCTGTTTGGGGGCCCGTCTCACCCTGCAGACTCAGCACTCTCTGCCCCACTTGTTCCTTGGCTTCCACTCAACCCCAGGTTATCTGGAATTTTTAACTATGCAGTGTAAGGCTACCTTAGGTTAGCAAGCCCCTTGGTTTAAAGTAATACCAGAACCCCACTTTGATAATCATGCAATAAAGAGTAAAGAACCCGCCTGTAATGCGGAAGATCTTAGAGGTGCCAGTTTGATCCCTGGGTTGGGAAGATCCCCTGGGGGAGGAAATGGAAAACCACTCCAGTATTTTTGCCTGGAGAATGCCATGGACAGATGAGACTGTGGTCTCAGTTCAGTTCAGTTCAGTTGCTCAGTCGTGTCTGACCCTTTGCGACCCCATGAATTGCAGCACGCCAGGCCTCCCTGTCCATCACCAACTCCCGGAGTTTACCCAAACACATGTCCATCGAGTCGGTGATGCCATCCAGCCATCTCATCCTCTGTCATCCCCTTCTCCTCCTGCCCCCAATCCCTCCCAGCATCAGGGTCTTTTCCAAAGAGTCAACTCTTCGCATGAGGTGACCAAAGTATTGGAGTTTCAGCCTCAGCATCAGTCCTTCCAATGAACACCCAGGACTGATCTCCTTTAGGATGGACTGGTTGGATCTCCTTGCAGTCCAAGGGACTCTCAAGAGTCTTCTCCAACACCACAGTTCAAAAGCATCAATTCTTCGGTGCTCAGGTTTCTTCACTGTCCAACTCTCACATCCATACATGACCACTGCAAAAACCATAGCCTTGACTAGACGGACTTTTGTTGGCAAAGTAATGTCTCTGCTTTTTAATTTGCTATCTAGGTTGGTCATAACTTTCCTTCCAAGGAGTTAGTGTCTTTTAATTTCATGGCTGCAGTCACCATCTGCAGTGATTTTGGAGCCCCCGCAAAAAATAGTCTGACATTGTTTCCACTGTTTCCCTACCTATTTCCCATGAAGTGTTGGGACCGGATGCCATGATCTTAGTTTTCTGAATGCTGAGCTTTAAGCCAATTTTTTCACTCTCCTCTTTCACTTTCATCAAGAGGCTTTTTTAGTTCCTCTTCACTTTCTGCCACAAGGGTGGTATCATCTGCATATCTGAGATTATTGATATTTCTCCCGGCAATCTTGATTCCAGCTTGTGCTTCATGTAGCCCAGTGTTTCTCATGATGTACTCTGCATGTAAGTTAAATAAGCAGGGTGACAATATATAGCCTTTACGTACTCCTTTTCCTATTTGGAAGAGTCTGTTGTTCCATGTCCAGTTCTGTTGTTTCCGGACCTACATACAGGTTTCTCAAGAGGCATGTCAGATGGTCTGGTATGCTCATCTCTTTAAGAATTTTCCACAGTTTGTTGTGATCCACACAGTCAAAGGCTTTGGCATAGTCAATAAAGCAGAAATAGATGCTTTTCTGGAACTCTCTTGCTTTTTGGATGATCCAGCGAATGTTGGCAATTTGATCTCTGGTTCCTCTGCCTTTTCTAAAACCAGCTTGAACATCTGGATGTTCTCAGTTCACGTATTGCTGAAGCCTGGCTTGGAGAATTTTGAGCATTACTTTACTAGCGTGTGAGAGGAGTGCAACTGTGCGGTAGTTAAAGCATTCTTTGGGATTGCCTTTCTTAGGGATTGGAACGAAAACTGACCTTTTCCAGTCCTGTGGCCACTGCTGAGTTTTCCAAATTTGCTGGCATATTGAGTGCAGCACTTTCACAGCATCATCTTTCAGGATTTGAAATAGCTCAACTGGAATTCCATCACCTCCACTAGCTTTGTTCATATGATGCTTTCTAAGGCCCACTTGACTTCACATTCCAGGATGTCTGGCGCTAGGTGAGTGATCACACCATTGTGATTATCTGGATCGTGAAGATCTTTTCTGTACAGTTCTTCTGTGTATTCTTGCCACCTCTTCTTAATATCTTCTGCTTCTGTTGGGTCCAGACTGTTTCTGTCCTTTATTGAACCCATCTTTGTGTGAAATGTTCCCTTGGTATCTCTAATTTTCTTGAAGGGATCACTGGTCTTTCCCATTCTATTGTTTTCCTCTATTTCTTTGCATTGATTGCTGAGGAAGGTTTTCTTATCTCTCCTTGCTATTCTTTGGAACTCTGCATTCAAATGGGAATATCTTTCCTTTTCTCCTTTGCTTTTTGCTTCTCTTCTTTTCACAGCTATTTGTAAGGCCTCCTCAGAAAACCATTTTGCCTTTTTGCATTTCTTTTCCATGGGGGTGGTCTTCATCCCTGTCTCCTGTACAATGTCACGAACCTCCGTCCATAGTTCATCAGGCACTCTACCAGATCTAGTCCCTTAAATCTATTTCTCACTTCCACTGTATAGTCATAAGGGATTTGATTTAGGTCATACCTGAATGGGCTAGTGGTTTTCCCTACTTTCTTCAGTTTAAGTCTGAATTTGACAATAAGGAGTTCATGATCTGAGCCACAGTCAGCTCCTGGTCTTGTTTTTGCTGACTGTATAGAGCTTCTCCATCTTTGGCTGCAAAGAATATAATCAGTCTGATTTCGGTGTTGCCCATCTGGTGATGTCCATGTGTAGAGTCTTCTTTTGTGTTGTTGGAAGAGTGTGTTTGCTATGACCAGTGTGTTCTCTTGGCAAAACTCTATTAGCCTTTGCCCTGCTTCATTCCGTACTCCAAGGCCAAATTTGCCTAGGGTCACAAAAAGTGAAACACAACTGAGGTGACTTAGCACGCACGCACGCCATAGACACATCTCCTCCGCTTACTATAGATTCCAAAAGTATGGCATGTACACATATACTGACACTTTGTCTCTCAGTAACTCAAGCTTTGGAGTGAAAGCCTTTAAGTTCAGGATCCGGTCACCTATTTACATGAGGATTAGAGGAGCTGGAGAATTAAGAAGCCCAAAGGAATAAACTATTCCAGATCAACAACTGGCTCCTAAATGAAGCCCTTGAAGGCACGCAGAATCAAGAGTCAACCCGTCCCCAAACAACCCTCAGATAAGGAAGAGCGTCACTCAGAGGGGAGGGCATTAGGAAAGACAATCGGGTTGGGGATAGAAGTGACTGCGTGCAAGGAGGGAAGAAAACTCGGAATGTTTTCTAGCCAAAAGCAGAACAGAAAAGGCTGGAGTGATGAGTAAGTCAAACATGAAACTGTGCCATGTGGCCTTGTAGAAAATGAACAGTGGACGGACATAGCTTTTTGCGTGCGTGTGTATGACATGATGGGCTTCCCTGCGGGCTCAGCAGTAAAGAACCTGCCTGCGGTGTGCTGGAGCCGTGGGAGATCCCTGGGTCGGGAAGATCCCCTGCAGGAGGGCGTGGCAACCCCTTCCAGTATTCTTGCCCGGAAAACTTCCATGGACAGAGGAGCCTGGAGGGCTACAGTCCATGGGGTCACAAAGAGTCGGACACGACTGAAACGACTTAGCGTGCACGCATGCACAGGTGACATGACGAGAGAATGTACTGCTGTTGAGGAAAGGGCATTTCTGTTTGCTTTGAAGCCTGAGTAGTAGAAAACAATTGAGAACTTTTTCTCCTGTAGATCCTTGAGAGTAGAGGTTTCTTGCACCTGGGGTCCTGTTGACAAACTGGAGAAGTCTGGTATAGAATTTACAACAGACCCTCCTCATTTGTAGGTCAGAGATGGATATGGGAGAAAGGTTGAATTTCCTCAGGCAACACTAGAAAGGCCTGAGGAACCCTTTTTATGTTTCTTTCCTTTTGTAGATGATGAACCAGGCACTGTCTTACACTTGTTTCGTATCTTGCAGCACGTGGCTCTGTACCTGGAGCATAATTGTACTCAGTCCTGTCTGACTCTTTGCAACCCCATGGGCTGCAGCCCACCAGGCTCCTCTGTCCTTGGGATTCTCCAGGCAAGAATACTGGAGTGGGTTGCCATTCCCTTCCCTAGGGGGAACATAAATAATACTCCATTAATGATCATTAGGTGAATGAAGGGATTTGGCACCAAATTGGATGATATATGTGGAAGTACTGAAGAGGGTGGACAGTTAAAAGTGTGGGCTTGGGGCCAGATTGCCTGGTTTCATATCCATACAACCCAGTTTACTAATTGTCTGACTTGGGGCAAGTCACTTAAACTTTCTCTGCCTCAGCTTTTGGCCATTTATAAAGCAGAAATGATAGTACTGTTTCTTAAGGATGTGGATCTTAAATAAGCATAAAGTATTTAGAATTGTGCCTGGCCCATGGTAAGTGTACAGTAATTTAATAATTTGGAAATTAGAAACCATACAAGGTTTTTATTGTTTTTTTAAATGACCAAGATTAGATAATAGGCTAATGCCATCATAATTGTATGCAGTCATAATTGTAATGTATTGAATGATTATAACATGTGGGTAAATGAAATAAATGACAGTAATGTGATAAGGGATGGGAAGAAGATATTGGAAATACCTGTTATAAGATGCTTGCCCTACACGTGAGGCAGTATCATGTTATTTGAAGATGGTTTTAGTTTAAAATGTGTGCTTCAAACTCCTAGACCAAATATTAAAACTTTTTAAGAAGTATTATAATTGATACAGTAGAAGAGGTGAAAGGAAATCATATATAATGACCAATTAAAACCAGAGAAGGCAGAAAAACAGTTGAAGCCAAAAATGGAACATTTGTCTGGGTGGCAGTCTGTCCTGTAAACTCAGTTCTCTAATAGGGCCAAGATAATTAGTTGATTTTCAGCTTGTCAGCTTTTTCTTATTCTAAGGATGGGAGTGATATCTTCTAAGTTCTTTGTATGTCAGAACTGAAACTGGATAGCCATAAAATCATTTTTTAAGTAGGGAAGATGTTAGTCAGAAATGCCATTCTTACTTCAAATACATTAAATTCATTCTTAACAGCATTCCCCAGATAAGATCAGCTTATATATTTTCCAGTTTGTAAAAAAAAATCTTTTAAAAACTGTCATGAGATGAAACTACTTTGTCATTGAAAATCAGAGATTTATTCGACCTCTGTCTGTGAATTTGTTTTGCCCATGGGGTTTCCCTCATACCCCAGTACAGAATCTATGAATTTAATTAGCTTATAGAATTGCACAGTAACACCAGAGAGCTGATAAAGACAGTATCTAGCAAAGAGGTTCCTATAAATCTACTGTTTATAACAGGAAACATTGGTTACGTGCAAAGAACCTATGTGATAACTATGATTATAATAATCACTTAAGAATGAGCAATAATTACGTCATGCCTGCATGCTGAATCACTTGACTTGTGTCCCACTCTTTGTGACCCCATGGACTGTAGCCCACCAGACTCCTCTGTCCATGGGATTTTCCTGGCAAGAATGCTAGGGCTGGTTGCCATGCTTTCCTCCAGGGGATCTTCCCACCTAGGGTTCCAACCTGCATCTCTTGAGTCTCCTGCATTAGCAGTTGGGTTCTTTACCAGTGGCATCACCGATTATGTCATAGATACGGTCATAGAAATGCACTGGTAAAAATATAGGCAAAAGTCATTAGATTTCTTTTGTTTATCTATTAGGGAAATATGGGGGTATCAAAATTATCCCATTATTCCTATTGGTCTCCTTGTTGAGTATTCAGTAGTAGTATAGGTCTTTATATAGGATTGCCTGGGGAAACCCCAGTACTTCTAGCCCAAAGTTAGAGCCATTTCCATTTGAAATAAAAACATGGATAATGTTGGCAGTTAGTCTGTTCACCCAAGTTACCAAATGTACTCCAAGAGTTTACTTGAACTTGTGATTTGGTGGCAGGATTGCCCTGGGAACCTAGGGTGGTACCTGAGAACAGATTCAGATCAGTGTTTATGCTGAAATCTCTGGGCCAAGCAGACAACCAAAAACAAAGCCACAGGAATGGGGTGTGTTGGGTAGAAAGAAAATCTTTCTGTTTTGAGTGCTGGTGAATAGAATTTCTTTCCTCTAGCTGAGACAGTGAAGCTGAATCTTGTTTCTTTACCCTGACATCAAATTAAATCTCAGAGACAGAGTTTTGGGTGAAGTAGAAAAGAATAGCTTTATTGCTCTGCCAAGCAAACGGGAACACAGTGGGATAATACCCTCAAAACTGTGTGTCCCAACCTGGAGGGGGTAGTGAGACGTTTTATAGTAATGGTTCAAAGAGGGTGTGATCAACTGCTGAGCATTCTTTTGCTTGATTGGTGGTGAGGTAAGTGGGCGTCAGCATCACCTTCTGGTCCCAGTGGTTTGGGGACCATTAATTTCTCTCACCTGGTCAGGGGTTTCGTTACCTGCAAATCAGCTCAAAGATATTGTTATGACTAGCTCTTAAAGGGAAACCAGGACCCTGCCCCAAGACTGCATGATTGTTTCTTTTGACTATTCCTCCCTTATCTCCATGTTCCCTCCGGTCACTAATGAGCAACTGATTGAACTTGCCCCTTGAAATTCAAGGAAAGTCATCGAGGCTGAATGAAACCTATTTCCTATAATCAGAAAATGGGGGACACAGCAGGGCTTTTGTGTCCAGGAGGCCCACAGGATCCTGCTTTGTATAAACAGGACAAATCAGACTTTTCTTAAAGCATTAGAAGCTTTCAGGAGATGCTCTGGCAAGTAAGACTAGAAACTGGAATGGATCACAAGGATTGGTGTAGCATCTTGGCCTGAGGCTTTGAAGGGGCTGCAGGAGGAATGGAAGGCAGACTACTGTCTATGTTTGAAGTGCAATTTTATTTAAAGATGGAGAAAGGGACCAAGTGGGGTAATGACTGTTAATGATGATATTCACTATTTTTAAACTTTATTCATGAATCCTAGCTCCTTAAAAGCTAATAAGTATTAGCTTGAAGTTGTTTAGCAAGCTTGGATCACCATTTTACCTGAAGAATAGTTAACAGAGCATGCATCATGGGATACTTTTGAGGTTGAAGCACTTTCATATATTAAAATGTTGAAAAGAATCCCTGGAACATAGAAGGTACTCATGAAATAAACTATCAGTTCCCTCTAAACACATACACACACACACACACACGCACACACATACGCACAAACATACACAAACATACACGCTTGTGCACGACCATAGTTAGAGATAAACAATACATGCAAAAATGTCAGAAGGAGTCCTTTGCTTTTATTATTAAGTAAATAAAAGTTTAACAGATATAAACTTCCTCATTGTGGGGAGTGTTGCAATGTTGTGACGATTTAAGCAGTGTTTTCACGTATGTACAGTTGCTGGATATCTGTAAGATACTTAATGTCAACTGAAAAAGTACAAGCAACCTAAACAATGAGAGTTATGTCTTATTCAGTGGAAATTTTTAGGACTTCAAGCCGGAGAGACAGAATCTCAAGTAACCCTGAGAGAACTGGTCCAAAGAAGGGGAGGAGCGAAGTTACATAAAAGTTTTGCAACAAAGAGCAGGTAGTCTTGAGGCAGAAAATAGTTGGACTCCAGGTTAGACATTTACAATTGACTTCTTGTTTACATTTTATGGGACAGGAAGAAGTGGGCTTCAGGCAGGATACTTATAACTAGCCGCCTGCTTGCATTTCCTGAGACAATAGATAGGTGGGCTCCAGTTAAGGCATTTACAATCAACCTCCTGTTTGCCCTCGGAAATGGAAGTAACGACAGAAACAGGGTAGATAGCCAGTGTTTGTTCTTAAAGTAATAATCATGGCAAGGACAAAGAGGGGCAAAACCTCGTTTGGATAAAGAATTAAGGGATCTCTGCTCTCTGCTTTTTGGGAACAAGGGAGACACTACACTTACAGAGAAAGGCCCCTGGGGGTCAAAAGTCAGGGGATGATCCAGGCCATAATGAATCTTGCTCCTCCCAGAAACCTTCACTTCGAGATCCATCTTGGCTGTGGGGCGCACGCACACCCACAAGAGGGTCCTAGGGTAGGTCAGGTGTGCAAAAAGAGACCAGATACTTGACTGAAGACCCTGACAAACTGCCCTGTATAAGTGACTTAACCACCTCTTTACTGAGCTCCTCCTCGCTAGGAGAGACGCCAACACCCTTTCTCTTCTGAAGTGCATCTGTGCCTCGCTCGTGTTTTAACTAAACAAACCGCTTCCTTTGATATGCACCTCAGCTATCTGAGGCCAATATCCTGTTTTCACATCCTGAGTTCCTCAGGGCTCACCATAGGGAGTGGCTATAGCCTGTTGGCTGCTAGACGGCAGGTATTCTTCTCCTTCTTGAGTTCCCTTATGACTCATGGGCTCACATTCAATTCAGTTGCTCAGTCTTATCTGACTCTTTGTGACCCCATGGACTGCAGCACGCCAGGCTTCCCTGTCCATCACCAGGAGCTTGCTCAACCTCATGTCCATCGAGTCGGGGATGCCATCCAACCATCTCATCCTCTGTCCTACCTTTCTGCTCCCGCCTTCAATCTTTCCCAGCACCAGGTCTTTTCCAATGAGTCAGTTCTTCACATCAGGTGGCCAAAGATTGGAGTTTCAGCTTCAGCATCAGTCCTTCCAGTGGAATATTCAGGACTGATTTCCTTTAGGATTGAGTGGTTTGATCTCCCTGCTGTTCAAAGAACTCTTAAAAGTCTTCTCCAACACCACAGTTCAGAAACATCAATTCTTCGGCACTCAGCTTTCTTGCTTTCTTTATAGTCCAACTCTCGCACCCATACATGACTACTGGAAAAACCATAGCTTTGACAATATGGTTTGAGAACTCTATGAATAGTATGAAAAGACCTCACATTGGAGGGCTGCAATGGCTGATGACTATGACATTCATGTTTACTGACATGGCAGGAAATATTCCATTTCTCATTAATTATAAAAAATGACTCTTCAAAATATAGAGTAGTAGAATCTTTGTCTTTCATAAAAGAGAGTTGAGTGATAGGACATACTTTTTTTTTAATTTTTTTTTTTTTTTTTGGTGGGGGAGGATAAGTAATAAAATCGGAGTATACTTACTATTAGGTACAATATGAAAACTAAACTTACTTTCAGCTGTTTATATTGTACTACATATTTAAGCAGGAAAACAAAAAGAAATAATTTAATGTGATTCCTTCCTCTCGTTTTTGTTTATTTATAAATGTGATGTCTGCCTTCATTTGGTTCCCGAACTGATGTCAGTTTTTTATTGTAAATGCTATAATATGAACTTGGAAATCCCCAGCTTAATTTTTTCTTTAGAATTCTTTAGAAAGCATAAACATTACAACAATTTTGAAATAAGTGCATATTTGAAGTCATATTTTGTTCAAGGATATAGCTAATTTTTTAAAAAAGATTAGATAAACTCTGGAGTAGAAGACTCTTGAAAGTACACATTTTGTTGATCTAAAGTTACAAATAATCACCATAAACAGTAGTCATTGTAGTCTGAAAGTTTCTGTAATCTGTAAATTCTGTAGTTATCTGTAAAAGTACAGGTCAACTTTAATTTGCTACAAATACTCATAATATTATTTATTCATTTAAACCTTAGTCATGGACCATATGACTTTATTGCTGGCATTAAAATATAATAAATTTTACAATTATTTCCATTTACAGAGTCACTATTTTTTTCTTTTTTTTTTTTCTTTTACCATTCCCATTTGTCAGACTTGATATCACTCACTGTGCTGAGTGAGAATTATTTGCACTATCAAGATGAAAAATCATTATTTGAAATAGAATGGACAGTGACTTGTATTATGGGTTGAATTGTGTCCCTCCAAAACTCATCTGTTAAGTCCTAACCCTCAGTACTTCAGATTGTGATTATTTGCAGACAGTCTTTAAAGAAATGATTAAGTTAAAATGAATCCATTAGGCTGTGCTCTAATCCAGTCTGACTGGAATTCTTATAAAAAGAGGTTCATGGAAAAACTGTCTTCCACAAAACTGGTCCCTGGCGCCAAAATGGTTGGGATTGATGCAGTAGGGGACATAGGGAACAGCATTGAGAAAATCAAGTAAAATAATAGATGTAAACAAAGTTAAAATAATTACTGTAGGCAAAAATGTTAGTTTGCTTTAGACTGATCATAGAAAGTGGAGAGACGATAATATTTTGGATTAACCGTTTCACCCAGAATGCCCAGGAAAGGAGCACGGTGAAAGAAGGCATTGATCTGAAGGCATCAGACGGGTAGCAGTAAGGAGCTGAGGGATCCATATCCAGGAGGGAGGGTGCTGAGCCTCACAATTTGGACTGCTCTGGGTGATTCTCAACAAAGAAATCAGTGGATGAGGGCCTGAAAAGCTGAGCAGAGCTATTGACGTTCTTACAGGGATGGGAACAAAAGTTAGGGTTTAAATTCTTTCTCCTTCATGGAAAACAAACTTAGGTTTACTGAAAGAAATAGCAAGGATGGGGAGGGATAGATAAATTAGGAGTTTGGGATTAATAAATACATGATACTATGTATAAAACAGATAACAAGGACCTGCTATATAGCACAGGGAGCTATATATTTAATATCTTATAGTAATAACCTATAATGGAAAAGAATCTGATAAAGAAATACATATGTATGTATAATTGAATCATTGTGCTATACACCTGAAACTAACACAACATTGTAAATTCACTATATTTCAATATTTTTTAAAGGAAGAGCAAAAAGAAAAAAAAAAACCTTGCTGTCAAATAAAACATTATACAAGAATGTCATTTGTTGCCCTATGTTGAAGCAAACTAAAATCTAGGATGATGCTAAGATGCAAATAAAGTGTACACTTTGGTTTTGATATCAGGGGCAAAGTAGAAATGGAAATGTAAAAGCTGGACAGTGAATAAAGCTTATATAGTTATTTTTTAAAAAGGAGGGTCCTTGTTACCACATGCCCATTCTTTCATTTGGGACTTGAGTTACATTTTCATAGTAAGAAAGAACCAGAATACCTCAGATTTCACATTTTACATTCAAGGAAGTTAAGGCACAGAGGTTTAACAGCTTGCCCAAAGTCATTCAGTCACTAACAGCAGAGCTGACTTGAACCTGGCTAGTCTGGCTTCAGAGCTCATGATTTTTATCATCATAGTTTAGTATTCAGCTTGCCTAATATTGACACCCAAGTCTAACAAAGTCAGCACAAAAAAAAAAAATTTTTTTTTTTTGTAATTCACACATTAATTTTAATACAATAATAATCTTGAAAAAGCAGAAAATAAAATTCAGCAGCACTTTAAAAAATAGAAAAAAAAATCCCAAGAGCAGTTATGATTCACATTAACAGTGTAAAGAGGATTTGGCATAAAGAAAACCACCAATTTAATTCAACATATTAATAGAACAAGGGCAAAATCTAATATCCATAGATGATGAAATTCTTTTGATAAAATTCAATATCCCTTCTTGACTTTAGAAATACTTTCACTGAAATATAAATAATAGAATTTACTTTTATTTTACATTGATGGAGTCAAGAATCCATATCATATTGCTGGAAAACACTAGATATATTCATAATAAAACTGGAAATGATAAATTACTATTAGCTAGTGTAATTGTCAGGATTAGATGAGGGAAGTGAAAATGAAGTCGCTCAGTTGTGTCTGACTCTTTGTGACCCCGTGGACTGTAGCCCACCAGGCTCCTCCATCCATGGGATTCTCCAGGCAAGAATACTGGAGTGGGTTGCCATTTCCTTCTCCAGAGGATCTTCCCGACCCAGGGATCGAACCCAGGTCTCCTGCATTGCAGGCAGACTCTTTAACCTCTGAGCTACCAGGGAAGCCCTAGATGGGAGAAAGAAGAGGCAAAATATTTAGATAGTACTGAGACAGGAGGGAACGGGGCAGGGCATAATCTCTAAAAGAATGACATACTCAGAGGGATCAGGTGGAGAGGGACGTGGGAGGGGGGATCGAGATGGGGAATACATGTAAATCCATGGCAATTCATGTCAGTGTATGGCAAAAACCACTACAATATTGTAAAGTAATTAGCCTCCAACCAATAAAAAAAAAAAAAAAAGAAAAAAAAAAAAAAAACAGAAACAAACAAAAAAAAGAATGACATACCCTGAGGATGTGAGATAAACTGATTAGAACCAAATAGGTCCAAGATAGCAGACTAGTTGACCTTCACTAGTCTTCCAGCCTCAGTATACACTCATTGTAACAAATTAGCAAGCTAAATGACATACCCATAGGTGCCCTGACAGTTCCAGGGCCAACCATAGACACCAAAAAGTAGGCAATGGCCCAGTTCCTGGAATTTCTCACCCCTTCCCCAAAACAGCTGGAATATTTCCCCACTCATTGGCCTGTGAAATCACCTACCCTGATAAAAACAGACAACCCCATACCCTGGTGCTGCTTTTGCCTTCCGAGATGGCCCATATTCTGTCTGCAGAGTGTGTTTCTCTCTAAATAAATCCACTTTTTACCTATCACTTTGTCTCTCACTGAATTCTTTCTACAATGAGACATCAAGAACCCAAGCTTCATTAAGTCCTGATCTCAGTTAAAGGACTGTGGGTTCAAGTCCCAGTTTAGGTTTTGGCTGGGGTTGAATTCTGGATTGTGGGTTCAATTCCTAGTTTGAGTTTCAGTAAGAGGTAAATTATCCTTCTTAATAGAAGAAGTGATTCCATATGTTTATAAAAGAAGGAATCCCATATGTTTATAAAAACCTTATAAACTATTACAATTAAATAGATACTTCAGTAAGATGGCCAGAAATTTTATTTACAAAAATTGATGGCCTTCCTGTATAGAATTAACCACTATTTAAAATTTAAAGTGGAATATGATCCACCTTACAGTAATACCAGAATGGATTTTAATAGCTGTGAATAAATTTAACAATAAATGTACAAGAATTCTATAAACACAATATTAAAATACTATTGTGAAAGATAAAAGAAGACTTGAATATACCCTAACCTTGGATAGAAGCCCTGAATATCATAATAATGTAAATTCTAAAGTAGGAGTATGTATGCATTGTCAGTTTTTGGAATAAACTAGGTAAATTGATGAAACAGAACAGAATCCAATACAGAAAACAATATGAGAGTAATATGGGAGTAATATATAATATTAAGGTAGCATTGAAGGTTAATGTGTAAGAACAAGTATTCAATAAATGTTGTTGAGAAACTGGAATAGACATTTAAGAAATAAACAACTTTATTTGCTTACTCTTTACACTAAAACAAGTTTTAGATGGATCAAGCATGGAAATTTAAAAAAATGAAGCTTAAAAGTATCATGGAAAATAAACCATAAACTAAAAGATGGATGTATTCAATTATGGAAAATATTATAGGCATCAAAAAACACCGTAAATAATTCAAAAGACAACAAATACTTGCAAAACATTTCTGAAGAAAAGAGTATCCTTTTCTTTATATAAATGATGCAAATTTCTAACTAACAGTATGGACACTTGGGTTAATAAAGAAATGGAAATATTAACATTTTAAATACAGGAAAGAGATGTATCTATGAACCAGCAACCCACATAAAGGAGGCAGCAGTCATATTTTTAATAACTTACCCTTATAGATATGTTTCAAATCTGTATCTTGATGTATATGTAAAAGGATATTCTTGACAACCCGTTAGTTGTAGTATGAGACTGGAAGCAATGTAAATATCTGCCAAGTAAAGACCAGTTAATTAATATGGTGCATGAAGCAAGGCAAAACTGTGCACTCTTGAAATAAATGACAGAGTTTGGATGCACTTGCATGAAATACTTACAAAGATATTAGGTAAAAAACAAACAACAACAAAAAATTGCATATATAGTATGGTAAAGTTTTGGAGCAAACAAGCTTATAAATGATTATACTAGTTTATGTATAGAATATCTCTGAAGTGGTACAAAATAATCATTAACTCTGAAAAGTATAAGTGTTGGTGATTGAGAAGCAATAATGGAAAAAAAGAATTATTAGTCTCTGAATTTTTTTTTTTTAATTCTCTTTATCATGTTTATATTAAAAGTTGTTTTTTCAAAAGCTTACTCTGGAGATATAGACAATACAATTTTGAAAAACTGGCTTAATAATGAGGTTCTAACTTTACCTGATTTTTAAGCATATTATGTAGCTATACAGTTATTAAATATATGTGTTGTACTGGTGCTGTAAGAATAAAAGAGAGCCACAGAACTGCAGCTTGGAAATATAAATAAATAGTCATTAAATATATGACAATAAATTGAAAAATGACTACACACTCATCCCAAATTAGAAAAAAACAATGAAGATTTTCAGCATTCTGTACAAAGAATCTCTAAAATAAAAAGTTACATTCTTGTGTGAAAACTTACTTTCTTGTCTTTCATTTCTTTCTTAAATGAAAACAACTTTAGTGTGGAAAAGATCTTTGTGAAAATTCCACTTTTTAAGTTCTGTATTTCAAAGAGAAATATAGACAAAATAAAAATGGAAAACAACTTAGAATAAACATTTGCAACACAAATGACAAATGGTTAGTATTTGAAGTGTTTTACATTTTCTGTACGTCAATAAGAAACTGAAACAGCCTAATTTTTTTTAATGGGTTATGAAGGTGAATAGGAATTTCATAAAAGTATATTTACAAATGATCAGTATACATATAAAAATATTCAGTCTTACTTGTAATGAAAAAAATCTAATTTTGTTCCAGCTTAAGATGGCAATTTCACTTCTTTTTTCCAGTTTGTAGTATTGCAAAACAGATATGAAGAAACCTTTCTCATAAATGTTTCAACTTTATGAGCAATGTTTTTCATGGTGAATTAGCTACTTCTCCTGCCCCGTGCGTGCCTTGATATGAATCACTGCCTCTGAATCCAGTTCCTCTTGCTATTGGCAACTCAGGCTCAGGGTTACTCTTGAGATATGAATTTATGTCACATTGATAAGCGACAGTTTAGCATGGGCAGAGAAAGGAACCTGGACACGTTTGTGGTCACATAATCTGAGGAGGAAATTACTCAGATGCATCAAGGTTTGCCTGCCCCAGTCCAGTTCCTGGCTTGGGATTGTTTATCTCTTTCTAGATCTTGATTCGGTAATCCAGCATATCACGTATGTAGCCCAGTGTACCTCAAATTTAACCTTTTACACAACCTCAGACTGTAATGTCTTTCACAACTTTTTAACCACTTGAGTAGATTCTCAGGATTCTCTTGAGTAGAGATTCTTGTTGCAAAACCATGTCGCCAGTTTTTCTGGGATTCTGTTCTTCCTGTATGTTTTCTTTTATTACTTGTGAACTTTATCTGTCTATTAGGGAAACTGGCTGATGACTTCAATGCATTCTTTACATTTACAGTAAAGTTCTCCTGTTATGGAGATTGAAATACTTTGAGTTTGAAAAATAAGTGTCTGAAAGAACTGCGGTATTAATATAAAGAGATTAAGTACCCTGCCTAAGGTTACACAGCTGGTTAGCTAAGAAATCCAGTCTGCCAGGGGTCCACGCTCTTACCCACAAAGCCATATACTTTTTTCATCCTCAGCTTTTGCTGGTTTTCATTGCTAATTTTTCATTCATTGCTTTTTAATCAGAGAAAAGTGAAAGTGTCAGTCACTCAGTTGTGTCTGACTCTCTGAGACACCATGGACTGTTTCCTTCTTCCATGGAATTCTCCAGGCAAGAATACTGGAGTGGACAGCTGTTCCCTTCTCTGGTGGATCTTCCCGACCCGGGGATCCAACCCTGGTCTCCTGCATTGCAGGCAGATTCTTTACCGTCTGAGACGCCAGGGAAGCCCCTTAATCAGAGAACATTTGTATAATTTCCATTTTTAAGATTCTCATTGAGTGATGATGTTGTTGTGGTGGACTCATAAGCGTTCCTCATGTGCTTGAAAAGCATGTCTGGCCCTTCTTTAAGGGACAGTGTGTGTATCAGACTGAATTTGTTAATAGTGCTATTCAAATCTTATATTAAGTTTTTATTTGCTTATTCAATCAGCTCTTGAGAGACATTTTACATTCTCTGCCTATGATAATATATTTGTCCAATTCTCCTGGTAATTCTGCCAATTTTGTTTTGAAGATTCCAGGTGGTTAAGTAGATACCAGTTCAGGGTTATTATAGTTTTAAATGCATCATTATTTGTATCTGTGGGCTTCCCCGATGGCTTAATGGTAAAGAATCCGCCTGCCATGTAGGAAATGTAGGAGACACAGGTTTGATCCCTGGGTCAGTAAGATCCCCTGGAGAAGGAAATGGTAACAAACTCCAGTATTTTTGCCTGGAAAATCCCATGGACAGAGGAGCCTGGAAGCTACAGTCCCTGGGGTCTCAAAGAGTCAGACTTGACTGAGTGGCTATGAACACTTGCATGTATTTGCATCTATATCTCAATTCAAGGTTTTTTTCCTTAAACTCTATTCCAGTTAATATTTTACACCAACTCTCTTTCCATGATAATTTTATGTCTAGGTTTTATACTATCTTTTGTAAATGACTGAGTGCCTGCATTTAATTTTTTTATCCCAGTTTGGAAATCTCCAACTCTTTACAATTATTATAATTTATAATATATTCCAACTTATCATTACTATTTCATTTGTTTTCTATTTAATATGAGTTTTCTCATCTTTTACTTTTCCCTTTCTGCCTTTTATTGGTGAAAGTTTTCTCTGGTATATTTATATTTATTCTCCTATTTTAAGAGTAATACATAGTATTCA
This sequence comes from Cervus canadensis, assembly GCF_019320065.1. Classification (NCBI taxonomy): domain Eukaryota; kingdom Metazoa; phylum Chordata; class Mammalia; order Artiodactyla; family Cervidae; genus Cervus; species Cervus canadensis. The sequence goes on along the minus strand of NC_057411.1, from coordinate 26,221,775 downwards.
TCCTTAAGGCATAAATGTTTAATATTATTAACGGTTTACCATATTATTTTTCATTCATTCTTAATTTTTATAATTTTATGCCATAGTCACTTTTTAGTCAATATTTCTCTCCTTGTTTATACAGATGAGAGGGCTTCCGAGGTAGCACTAGTAGTAAAGAACCCTCTTGTCAATGCAGGAGATGTGAGAGACAGGGGTTTCATCCCTGGGTTGGGAAGATCCCCTGGAGGAGGGCACGGCAGCCCACTCCAGTATTCTTGCCTGGAGAATCCCCATGACAGAGGAGCCCGGCCGGCTAAGTCCATGGCATCACAAAGAGTTGAACACGACTGAAGTGATTTAGCACAGACAAGGACCTTACTACAATTTAACTTCTTTCTAAATTCCTTCTCTCATATTCTTGTTATGATCTAGTGTTTAAGTTTTACATCATTTTCTAAATGTTGCCCTGGGTTAATTTTAACCAGAACTCAACATTTATCTCTATTTACCAAAATGTATCTCTGATTTCCTTGCTCGTCATTGCTACTTGCATGACATTTTTTCCTCTTGTGATCTTTTTTCATCTTGTTAAAATATATTCATTGGCAGTTCTTTCAGTGACGATTTAGCGATAGGAAACTAAGTCTTTTTCAGAAATAGAAAATTCTAAGCTCAATATCTTTAATTTAGACTTTCCTAAAAAGAATAGTCAGAGGCTTAAAGCCTTTACTGAGTTTAATAAGAAATCTTGAGAATGAGAAGATAGTTACCATGGTCCTTGGAGAGCTAGAGTTCAGATTAAATCATAGGTCATAGCAGGTTGGGCTTCCCCAGTGGCTCAGAGGGTAAAGCGTCTGCCTGCCATGCGGGAGACCTGGGTTCCACCCCTGGGTCGGGAAGATCCCCTGGAAAAGGAAATGGCAACCCACTACAGTATTCTTGCCTGGAGAATCCCATGGACGGAGGAGTCTGGTAGGCCACAGCCCGTGGGGTCATAAAGAGTCGGACACGACTGAGCGACTTTGCTTTCATAGCAGGTTAGCAAATATTAGCTGGTGAGTTAATTTTTTTGTATTTTTTATCTTATTGTAAAGTTGCATATCTCTTTAAGTCTGTTTGCTAAAAATAAAGAAACATATAAGTTTGCTTGATTTGTAAAGAAAATGAAAGTCGCTCGGTCGTGTCCGACTCTTTGCGACCCCATGGACATAATCCATGGAATTCTCCAGGCCAGAATACTGGAGTGGGCAGCCATTCCCTTTTCCAGGGGATCTTCCCAACCCAGGGATCTAACCCAGGTCTCTCTCATTTCAGGTGGATTCTTTACCAACTGAGCCACCAGGAAAGCCCAAGAGTCCTGGAGTGAGTAGCCTATCTCTTCTCCAGTGGATCTTCCCAACCCAGGAATCGAACCGGGGTCTCCTGCATTGCAGATGGATTCTTTATCACCTGAGCTATGAGTGAAGCCCTAAACTAGGGACTAAAAATGTTTGTTTTCAAAAAGCTATATTTCTTAAAATATTTATTTCATCCAACTGTTCACCTGAAGCTGTAAACTATGTCACAGGAAAGAAAAATGTGAGATGAAACCATTATATATGATTTAACTGAATTTTTGTAATCTCAATTATATATCAGTGATTTGAGCAATTTTGAGCACTTTTGTTGGAAAGTATCTTTTTTGGCTGAATGTCTTAATTTTGTTCTTACTATTAAAATGGGGGTAGAATTCTATAGTAAGGTTGGTTTTACCTAAATATTTTGAAAATCATTCCCTTGTATAATAATAATCTGTTTTTGCTGAGGAAGACTATGCCCTTATTATCAATGACTTATTAAGACAATATATCTTTTTTTCTGACAAATTTTAAGTGTTTTTAGTCCTTCATGTCCTTCAGTATCATTGTGATATGTTTAGGTATAGATTTGTTTTCACTCATCTTTCTCAAGCCTAGGTATATGTCTTCAATTTGACAGTTCATGTCTTACTTCATTTCTGAAAGTTCTTGACCATTATTTGTTAAACATTTCCTCTAAACTATTCTTTACTTCTGGAAATCATCTTGATTTATTTTGGAAGATTCCATACCTTTCTTCTCTCTTTATTTCTCTGAGCTACTAGTCTAGATGATTTCCTCACAACTTTCTTTCATTTCTTATTCTATCTTGTGCCTAAGTTACTAGATTTTATTTTAGTTTATCTAGATTTATTTTACTCTAAAGGCTGCATTTAGGATCATCACTTGTCTTTTTCCAGTTCCCTGCTCTTACTTTATGATTTTTTCCTCATCTCCCTGAACAGTTTAAGCTACAAATTTTAAAAGATGTTTTAGACTGTAATTCCTTTACTTAGGTGTCAGGTCTACATTTTTTGGATCTGTGGACTCTCTTTTCTGAAATTCTTTTAATGTTTTTTTAAATAATTTTTGCCTTGCGACAAAAACAAAACAAACAAAAAAAGGCAAAATTGTTGTCTGAGGAGGCCTTACAAATAGCTGTGAATAGAAGAGAAGCAGAAGGAAAAGAAGAGAAGGAAAGATATACCCATTCGAATGAAGAGTTCCAAAGAATAGCAAGAAGAGTTAAGAATGCCTTCCTCGGTGATCAATACAAAGAAATAGAGGAAAACAACAGAATGGGAAAGTCTAGAGATCTCTTCTAGAATATTTGAGATACCAACGGAACACTTCATGCAAAGATGAGCACAATAAAGGACAGAAATGGCATGTACCTAACAGAAGCAGAAGATATTAAGAAGAGGTGGCAAGAATACACAGAAGAACTGTACAAAAAAGATCTTCACGACCCAAATAACCACGATGGTGTGATCACTCACCTAGAGCCAGATATCCTGGAATGTGAAGTCAAGTGGGCCTTAGGAAGATTCACTATAAACAAAGCCAGTGGAGGTGATGGAATTCCAGTTGAGCTATTTCAAATCCTCAAAGATGATGCTGTGCAAGTGCTGCACTCAATATACCAGCAAATTTGGAAAGCTCAGCAGTGGCCACAGGACTGGAAAAGGTCAGTTTTCATTCCAATCCCAAAGAAAGGAAATGCCAAAGAATGTTCAAACTACCACACAATTGCAGTCATCTCACACGCTAGTAAAATAATGCTCAAAATTCTCCAACAGTACGTGAACTGAGGCGTCAACAGTGCATGAATCAAGAACTTCCAGATGTTCTAGCTGGATTTAGAAAAGGCAGAGGAGCCAGAGATTAAATTGCCAGCATCTACTGGATCATCAAAAAAACAAGATAATTCCAGAAAAACATCTACTTCTGCTTTATTAACTATGCCAAAGCCTTTGACTATGTGGATCACAATAAACTGTGGAGAATTCTTCAAGAGATGGGAATACCAGACCACCTGACCTGCCTTCTGAGAAATCTATATGCAGGTCAAGAAGCAACAATTAGAACTGGACATGGAACAACAGAATGGTTCCAAATTAGGAAAGGAGTATGTCAATGCTATATATTGTCACCCTGCTTATTTAACTTATATGCAGAGTACGTTATGAGAAATGCTGGGCTGGATGAAGCACAAGCTGGAATCAAGATTGCTGGGAGAAACATCAATAACCTCGGATATGACACCACCCTTACGGCAGAAAGTGAACAAGGACTAAAGAGCCTCTTGATGAAAGTGAAAGAGGAGAGTGAAAAAGTTGGCTTAAAAGTCAACATTCAGAAAACTAAGATCACTGCATCTGGTCCCATCACCTCATGGGAAATAGATGGAGAAACAATGGAAACAATGACAGACTTTATTTCTTTGAGCTTCAAAATCACTGCAGATGGCGACTGCAGCCATGAAATGAAAAGATGCTTGCTCCTTGGAAGAAAAGTTATAACCAACCTAGACAGCATATTAAAAAGCAGAGACATTACTTTGCCAACAAAGGTCCATCTAGTCAAAGCTATGGTTTTTCCAGTAGTCATGTATGGATGTGAGAGTTGGACTATAAAGAAAGCTGAGCACTGAAGAATTGATGCTTTTGAACTGTGGTGTTGGAGAAGACTCTTGAGAGTCCCTTGGACTGCAAGGTGATCCAACCAGTCCATCCTAAAGGAGATCAGTCCTGAATCTTCATTGGAAGGACTGATGCTGAAGCTTAAACTCCAGTACTTTGGCCACCTGATGCGAAGAGCTGACTCATTTGAAAAGACCCTGATGCTGGGAAAGATTGAGGGCAGGAGGAGAAGGGGACGACAGAGGATGAGATGGTTAGATGGCATCACTGACGTAATGGACATGAGTTTGGGTAAACCCCAGGAGTTGGTGATAGACAGGGAGGCCCGGCGTGTTCCAGTCCTTGGGATCACAAAGAGTTGGACACGACTGAGCAACGGAACTGAACTGAACTGATAACATGAACTCAGTTCACATGCTAGCAAGATTATGTTCAGAATCCTTCAAGCTAGGCGTAAGCAGTACTTGAGTAAAGACATTCCAGATGTACGAGCTGGGTTTCGAAGAGGCAGAGAGAAAGAGAGATAAATTGCCATAATTCATTAGATCATGGAGAAATTAAAGGAGTTCCTGAAAAACATCTACTTCTGCTTCATTGACTATGCTAAAGCCTTTGACTGTATGGATCACAAAAATCTTTGGAAAATTCTTAAAATGATGAGAATACCAGACCACCTTACCTTCTTCCTGAGAAACCTGTATGGAGGTCAAGAAGCAACAGTTAGAACTGGGCATGGAACATGGACTGGTTCAAAATTGGGAAAGGAGTGCATCAAAGCTGTATATTTTCACCCTGCTTATTTAACTTAAATGCACCGTGCATGCTCCTGCCAAGTCGCTTCAGTTGTGTTTGACTCTTTGCGACCTATGGAGTGTAGCCCTCTGTTCATGGGTTCTCCAGACTAGAATACTGGAGTAGGTTGCCATACCCTCCTCCAGGGGATCCTCCTGACCCAAGGATTGAACCTGTGTCTCTTATGTTTCCTTCACTGACAGGTGGGTTCTTTACCACTAGCACCACCTGAGAAGCCCAATATGCAGTGCTCATCATGAGAAATGCCAGGCTGGATGAATCACAAACTGGAATCAAGATTGCTGCCAGAAATATCAACAACGTCAAATATGCATATCATCACTCTAATGGCAGAAAGTGAAGAGGAACTAAACCTCTTGATGAAGGTCAAAGAAGAGAGTGAAAAAGCAGGCTTGGGGTCTTCTTCCTTCATTCTATTAAGGTGACGTATCACACTGATTAATTTTTGTCTGTTGACCCATTCTCAAATTCCAGGAATAAATCCCACTTGGTCATAGTGTATAAACCTTTTAATGTACTGCTTTGGTTTGCTTGTATTTTGTTCCAGATTTCTATGTCAATATTCATAAAGGATATTTGTAATTTTCTTGTAGTGTCTTTGCCTGTCTTTGGTATCAGTGTAAAAGTTTTCAAATATATGCTGGATGCAAAAAAAAAAAATTGAAATTCAACATTAAATAATTAAGATCATGGCATCTGGTCCCATTGTGCATGTCTTCATGCTTACTCAGTCATATCTGACTCTTTGCAACCCCATGGACTGTAGCCCTCTAGGCTCCTCTGTGCATGGAATTTTCCAGGAAGGAATACTGGAGTGGGTATCCATTTCCTGCTGCAAGGGATCTTCCTGACCCAGGGATAGAACCACATCTTCCTTTCTGGCATTGGCAGGCAGATTCTCTACCACTATGGCACCCAGGAAGCCATTTGCATCAATTCATGGCAAATAGAAGGGGAAAAGATTGAAGCACCTTTATTTTCTTGGACTCCAAAATCACTGTAGACAGTGATTGCAGCCATGAAATTAAAAGACACTTGCTTCTTGGAAGAAAAGGTATGACAAACCTAGTATATTGAAAAGAGGCATCACTTGCAACAGAGGTCCATGTAGTCAGAGCTATGATTTTTCCAGTAGTCGTTTACAGATGTAAGAGTTGGACCATAAAGAAGGTTGAGTGCCCAAGAATTGATGCTTTTGAATTGTGGTGCTGGAGAAGACTCTTGAGAGTCCCTTGGACTGCAAGGAGATCCAACCAGTCCATCCTCAAGGAGATCAGTCCTGGGTGTTCATTGGAAGGACTGATGCTGAAGCTGCACTACTTTGGCCACCTGATGCAAAGAGCCAGCTCATTGTAGAAGGCACTGATGCTGGGGAAGATTGAAGGCAAAAGGATAAAGCGGTGGCAGAGATGGTTAGATAGCATCACTGACTCAGTGGACACAAATTTAAGAAACTCCAGGCGATAGGACAAAGGAGTCTGGCGTGCTGCAGTCCATGGGGTCACAAAGAGCTGGACGTGACTTAGTGACTGAACAGCTGCATCTCAGTATCTACCATAGGGTGATGGAATGCTTTGGTTGCCCCTGGGGATAGAGGTGAGGTGTGTACATCTAACCACGTACAATGAAGGTGAATAAGGATGATATTCCAAAGCAAAATTGGGGTTCTATTTTCAAAAGAGACATGGATGCTGGCCAGATCAGTTCAGTTGCTCAGTCGTGTCTGACTCTTTGCGACTCCATGGACTGTAGCACACCAGGTTTCCCTATCCTTTACTATCTCCCAGAGTTGCTCAAACATCCAACCATGTCCTTCTCTGTTGTCCACTTCTCCTCCTGCCTTCAATCTTTCCCAGCATCAGAGTCTTTTCAAATGAGTCAGTTCTTTCCATCAGGTCGCCAAAGTATTGGAGTTTCAGCTTCAGCATCAGTCCTTCCAATGAAGATTCAGGACTGATTTCCTTTAGGATGGACTGGTTGGATCTCCTTGCACTCTCAAGAGTCTTCTCCAACACCACAGTTCAAAAGCATCAATTCTTGACTCTCAGCTTTCTCTATAGTCCAACTAACACATCCATAATGACTATTGGAAAAACCATAGCTTTGACTAGATGGACCTTTGTTGGCAAAGTAATGTCTCTGCTTTTTAATATGCTATCTAGGTTGGTTCATATCTTTTCTTTCAAGGAGCAAGTGTCTTTTAATTTCATGACTGCAGTCACCATCTGTAGTGATTTTGGAGCCCAGGAAAATAAAGTCTGTCATTGTTTCCATTGTTTCTCCATCTATTTCCCATGGAATGATGGGACCAGATGCCATGATCTTAGTTTTTTGAATATTGAGATTTAAGCCAACTTTTTCACTCTCCTCTTTCACTTTCATCAAGAGGCTCTTTAGTTCCTCTTCACTTTCTGCCATAAGGGTGGTGTCATCTGCATATCTGAGGTTATTGATATTTCTCCCGGCAATCTTGATTCAAGCTTGTGCTTCAACCAGCCCAGCATTTCGTATGATGTACTCTGCATATAAGTTAAATAAGCAGGGTGACAATATGCAACCTTGACATACTCCTTTCCCAATATGGAACCATTCTGTTCCATGTCCAGTTCTAACTGTTGCTTCTTGAACTGCATACAGATTTCTCAGAAGGCAGGTCAGGTGCTCTGGTATTCTCATCTCTTAAAGAATTTTCCACAGTTTATTGTGATCTACACAGTCAAAGGCTTTGGTGTAATCAATAAAACAGAAGTGAATGTTTTTCTGGAATTCTCTTGTTTTTTTTCTATGATCCAATGGATGTTGGCAATTTCATCCCTGGTTCCTCTGCCCTTTCCAAATCCAGCTTGAATATCTGGAAGTTCTCAGTTCATGTACTGTTGAAGCCTTGCTTGGAGAATTTTGAGCATTACTTTACTAGCGTGTGAGATGAGTACAATTGTGTGGTAGTTTGAACATTCTTTGTCATTGCCCTTCTTCAGAATTGGAATAAAAACTGACCTTTTCCAGTTCTGTGGCCACTGCTGAGTTTTCCAAATTTGCTGGTATATTGAGTGCAGCACTTTCACAACATCATCTTTTAGGATTTGAAATAGCTCACCTGGAATTCCATCACCTCCACTAGCTTTGTTCACAGTGATGCTCCCTAAGGCCCACTTGACTTCACATTCCAGGATGTCTGGCTCTAGGTGAGTGGTCACACCATTGTGGTTACCTGGGTCATGAATATCTTTTTTGTATATTTCTTCTTGCTTGCGGGCAAGGGAAGCAAATTAATTGTTATTGCATTTTACTACATGCTATATATTTCCCTAGGCATGCAAACAAAAATGACTGGAACATAAATTAATTTTGATCAGGTATGAGGCGTACTTGAAGGTGTGCTCAGAGAAGGCTCCTAAGTCCCTCAAGCAAATGGACTTCAGTCTGCTCAAGACAGCTGTCTATAGACACACATTTTTGCCCAGCCCACCTAGACAGGCCTGAACCCTGATGGTAACGTGTTAGGCTCAAGCTGGGGACCCTAGTATATACCAAGTTTGACTCTTCTTTTTACTTCCTTTTGCTTAATGTCCACTTTTTTCTACTAAATGCTTTGATAATTCTTAAGTGAATTCTTGCTGCTTGAAGAAGTTCTGCAGTTTGGCAAAATTTATTGCCTAGTATACGGTACTGAAGGGAGTCAAACTTGATGCTCGGAAAGAAAAGAAAAAAATACAGGAGGGGAATAAGTCACTATGAAAGGAGGAAGAATTAGGATTTTTCACATTAATACTTTAAGTCAATAACATTTGGAAGAAAACCATCTTAGAGTGATTATGAATTTTGGAAGGAAAATATAGTCATGAAGTTTTCTGTCCATTTATAGTGTGATTAAAAAAGAACAAACATGATGATAATGAGTCTGTCTGAGAGAAGTCAAAAGCACAGTATCATGGGTCCTTGGAAGTATGTGTTGGCATTCCTGTTAAAATTTATATGGAGAAATGAAGGTTATCATAACCCCCAGTCCTTAAGGTCCTGATATAAATATAATCAGAATATTTCAAGCATCTAAAAATTATAATTAAGTTTTAGGTTGAGATATAAAAGCTAAGATCATTTCAGGATACAGTTTTATTTGAATGCTTGTTTTGAAAGTGAGCATTGCTTCTGACATAAAGGAACAGTTTCAGCATAATAGGAATCTTGTGTTTGTTTACACATAATTTCACCTGAGAGAAGCACTAGATGAATGCACAAAGCTGTTGAGCTGAGATGAGTAGACCACACCAAACGCATATTTGCCCAAATCACAAATATATGATAGCTACCTTGGTTCAGGTTTGTGTTAGAAATGTTTGCTGTTACAACTTTCTACCCAGTTTCCATAATCCTTCCTCTGTCACTTCCACAAGCACACTTCAGGTGTTTTGTGAGGTAAAGTACACTATACACTCAACTATTTATGTATTTTTTATTATTTATTTATATATCTTTAATCATTTAGAATGTATAAGACTATGCTGATTTTATTACTCTTTTTATTGAAGTATATTGACTTACAATATTATATTGACTTCAGGTGTATAACACAGTGATTTGTTATTTTTATACATTATGAAATTATCCCTGGGACAAGTCTAGCTACCATTTGTCACCATAAAATATAATTGCAATATCATTAACTAGATTCCCTTTGCTGTACATACATCCCCATGGCTTATTTATTTTGTAACTGGAGGTCTGTACCTTTTATTCCCCTTCTCCCATATGTCCACTGCCCACCCCTCCCTTTTGGGAATCACTCATTTGTTCTTTGTACCTATGAGTCTGTTTCTGTTGTTATGTTTGTTGGTTTGTTTTAAAGATTCTACATATAAGTGAAATCGTATAGTATTTGCCTTTCTCTGTTTCACTTTAGCATAATGTCCTCTAGGTCTATTCATGTTGTCAAAACTGGCAAAATTTAATTCTTTTTTATGGCTGATTAATATTCCATTGTGGGGCTTCCTTGGTGGCTCAGTGAAAAGACCCACCTGCCGAACAGAGACACAGGTTCGATCTCTGGGTCGGGAAGATCCCCTGGAGAAGGAAATGGCAACCCACTCCAGTACTCTTGTCTGGGAAATCCCACTGACAGAGGAGCCTGTGGGCTACAGTCCATGGGGCTGTAAAACAGTTGGACACGACTTAGGGACTAAACAACAACATTCCACTGTATCCATACCACATCTCCTTTATCCGTGAGTATTTAGGTTACTTCCATATCTTGGCTCTTGTATTTACATAATACTGCAGTGAACACTGGCGTTGATGTTTGATTTCCAGTTAGAGTTTTCATTTTCTTTGGGTAAATACCCAGAAATGGAATTGCTGGATCATACGGTAGTTCCACTTTAAAATTTTGAGGAATCTCTATGCTGTTTTCAATAGTGGCTGCACCAGTTTACCTTCCCATTAACTGTGTACAAGGGTACCATTTTCTCTGTTTCACTAACACTTGTTATTTGTTTTCTTTTTGATAATAGCTATTCTGATGGGTGTTAGGTGATATCTTATTGTGGCTTTGATTTGCTTTTCCCTGAAGATTAATGATGCTGAACATCTTTTCATCTGCCTGTGTGGTCATCTGT